>NW_027100727.1:552500-607500 GCF_040412425.1 Macrobrachium rosenbergii
AATGCGCACCTTAAGAAGCCTACTGGTGGATCCCAAGTAAATCCCTGAAATACATTTAGGCAAGTATATTTATAGATGACACCAGAGGACATATAAGGACACAGCTGATCCTTTACAGCAAAACAAAGAGCCAATACTCAGAGGATTTTTGGGAATTAATTTGGCTGATATGGCTGGGAAATGTTCATGGATAATTTTCGTAAATCTTTTTTGATAGGTTAAGTCACTGATATATGGAAAAGTTGCAAAGAAATTCATTTTTTGTACTGTTAGGACTTCAGGCCTTTTAGAGAAATGCTTATTTAGTAACTGATTTAACTTTCTATATACTACTAGCCTGGGGGGAAAACAGTTACCTCTAAACTTTTACAGGGATCGGATCTAATTTTTATAGCAGCTATTATTTTAATTTCAAGACTAATTCCATTTTTACCCTTCTTAATAGAGCACTGGTCCTCACATCTAACTGGAATGCCTTTCATAATGAGATTTTATCTCTAGTTAACTTCTTTAGAGGTAACTGTTCTCCCGGGAAGGCTGGAATCCAGGGATGCTCTCCTTTGTGAATGGTAGTGGATTTGTGTTTATGTTAAAGTGACGAGTGAAATAGCAGATACGACTTATTTATTTACGCGGTTTCTTTGGGGGTGTGTGTGTTGGGGGATGGGGGTTATATGCTTACGAACAAATGTATGTTTGGGGAAGATGTGTAGTGCATCATTTAACTATCAATTCTAATAGATCATTTGCTCGAAAGTACCACATTATATTTCGTCTGGTTAATATTATTTTTGTGCATAGAGGTTATAATCTTCCAGAATTTTTGACGAGGAAACTGAAAACTATATGAAACTGAGGGTGGTCGAGTGTTCATTGCAATACGTGTGAGTGAAAAATATTAAAAAAATAATGCTTTTACTACCAGGCAACTGGTCAGATTAATGTGCTGTATTAATATTTGGTTACAGGGTAAGTAGGAAACTTTCTATAAGTGGAGGGGTGAGGTAAGATAAAGTACCTAACTAAAAGTTTGTGGAGTGTGGATATATTTATTCCCTTCACTTCCTTACCACAGACAGTTAATCTCGAAAGACCGTTCTGGGTATTTATGAGAGTCAAAATGAAGATTTTTCTTGTCTCGTATCTATGTATATATATATATATATATATATATATATATATATATATATATATATATATATATATATATATATATATATATATATATATATATATATATATATATATATATGTGTGTGTGTGTGTGTGTGTGTGTGTGTATGTATAATATATATACATGTGCGTATGATATATATCTGTATATATATGCATACACATATTCAAACATGTATGATATACAGTATGTACGTATACTTATTAGTGTAGATGTACGTATATTTGTCATTCTATAAATGTACGCAAACACATTCTATATCTTCTCCAAAATTCATCATATAATTTATTTACAGATGTTTAAAAAACCTCCAAACGTAATCGTTGTTTCAAAATGTACCTTCCTTTTACCAGTTTTGGACAGAAGTGCTTTCCCAGAAGAGCATTAGGCCGCGTGTAAAAAGGAATTTAAAATTAAAGTTAAAGGGATGAAACGTTTTATTGTAGCTCAGTGTAGAAAACAGTAAAAATAAAAGAACATTTCCTTTTGATTGCAATGGAAAGTCCTTGACTTTTTAATGATTTTTTTCTTAAAACTACTTCATGGAAAAGTTTTATTACGGCTACATTTAGAGCACATTCAAACGTGAAACAAAAAGTAAGTGTAATCATATTGGGTCGTATTTGCAAGAATATTGGTCGATCTCATTCTCATTTTTTTTCCAAATGTCGCCAGTAAAATCCTCTACGCCTACTGTACATAGTTGGAGCCTTGTTCATGGTATCACCCGTTCCATTCCTTACCCGAGATCCAGTTATGGATAAAGGATCAACTTGTGAGAATTGTATGATGCTCTCAATTCCCCCCCCCCTTTTTTTTTTAACTGGTTTTGCGCTTGTGTGTGTGTAGTTTTCTTTAGGGCAGTCTTCTTAGTGAGAGCCTTAGATATTTGCATCCTGTCAGCTTTGCAGTGTAATATATTCTTGAAAGTAAAATTTATATTAATTCTGGACTTTGCTCTTTTGTCCATGTTTGTTCGGATCCTTCATTTTTGGGAACGTCTGATTTCCAACTGGGAGATGCATCGAGACGAGGCAACAGGCTTTACACTTCAATAGGACCTATTATGATTTTTTGATACGTAGCAACACTAACAAGCTTTGACGTAGAGCAGGTGGCGATATAACCCGATTTCGTTTGTGATGCAACGTTTTAAAACTTGTTAAAGCCTCTTGATGTTTCCAGTGTTCTCGTGTACGCACTTTCCAATGTCCTTTTCTATGATAACTTCTTTAGGAGTACACAGACACAAATTTGATAGTATTAACAGCTTAAATACAAATGATTAAAACAGATTATGTCGACCTAAATTCACCACTACCTTGTTAGTGTCATCGAGTGATGGATGACCTTTCCACGATGATGCCAAACTTCACGGTGAGAACTTTTATCCCATCCTAATATTTAAGAACTTTTGTCTAATGAAACATTTTATAGATAACGCCACTGCCTACCATGTATTTCATCCAGTTTAAACAATGTGTGATGGTTCAACCAGAAACCGAGTTCATCGAAGCATTTTGTAAATTCTCTGCTGTTGAGCGCCTCTAGTCAGGAAATGAAGGAATCGAAATATTGCATCATGACAGATAGGTCTTTCCTCAGGGTTTCACAGACTTATTCTTACGGAAAAAAATAATCTGCACTTTTACCCCTCTCTGTGGTACATACACAAACATATACGTACACACACACACACACACACACACACACACACACACACATATATATATATATATATATATATATATATATATATATATATATATATATATATATATATATATATATATACATACATACATACACATACATACATACATACATACATACATACATACATACATACATACATACATTTATTCATTCATATAAATGATATAAATAAATAAATAATTCAGTCCGACGTACTATGTTCATCGCTATAAAAAAAGGAAATGATTACTGCCTGCATTTAAATAAACAAATATCCTGATTGAATTTCTGTTTGGGTGTATATACAGACACACACCCACCCACACACACATATATATATATATATATATATATATATATATATATATATATATATATATATATATATATATATATTTACATATTTATGTATGTATGTATGTATGTATGCATGTATGTACATAAACGCACACGCACTCACAGTAAATCAAGATAACTCATTTTAATTGCTTGCAGCCAATAATCATTTTCTTTTTTTAATAACGATGAACATGGAATGTTGGTGTGAATTATATTTTTTCATCAGAATGACAAACGCAAGTATGTGAAGCTCTTTAGGAATCCAAATTGAACGCAGTGAATGTATATATGAATGCCAGCAATAACTGGCAGCTATCATTTAACATTTCAGGGTCTCATCTGGCTCAAAGACACTGTAGGTATTTATTGTTACTCTTGCAATTGGTGTGCATCGTTTTGCTGCAGTATTATAGGTTGGAAAATATGATTATCTTCGTATTGAAATCAAATGTTTGAATTCTGTTGCCTCTTGAATTCATGCAGAGGGAGAGGGGTGGGGGGATGAGAGCGAGCGGGCCTGGCATATTTTCCAAGCACCAAGCATACAGTAGGTGTCGGACGTTGCCCATGATTGTTTTTTTTTAAATAATAAACTTGGTTGTGGACTTTATAGCCTAACACCTGACACAGCCATTCAAAACAGAAAAATGTACAACATTTGCAAACTGCTGCATTGCGTGCTAATTGCATTCTGTTTATGGACTGATTCTAGAAAATGAAAAAATCGCTCATTGTGATTTGCTAGCAAAAGAGGTGGGTGCAGTTAATTGAAGGCCTATTAAAAAACATGCCAGTAAACAACTTGGCATGGGGCTTGTCATTGCAGAGAAAGGGCATGTACCCAAAAGGCTGCTGAAATAATGAAATTAATTTTTTTTACGAGAGAGTTATCCACTTCCACATCACTACGTTGACAATGTTCTCTCTCTCTCTCTCTCTCTCTCTCTCTCTCTCTCTCTCTCTCTCTCTCTCTCTCTCTGAATGCTATTTATTATCCGCTACGTAAAGCGAGTAAGGATAGCGTAAAGAAAAGATCAACAATTAAAAGATGCGCCAAAGTTTCTTCGGCGCAATCGAGTTTTCTGTACAGCCGCTACAGTATATGATCAAGGCCACCAAAAATAGATCTATCTTTCGGCGGTCTCGGTATAATGCTGTATGAGCCACGGCCGATGAAATTTTAACCACGGCCTGTGGTGGCCTATCCTATATCGTTGACAGAAGCACGATTGTGGCTAATAGTAATCTTGAATAAAATAAAAACTACTGAGGAGGCTAGAGGGCTGCAATTTGGTACGCTTGATGATTGGAGGGTGGATGATCAACATACGAATTTGCAACCCTCTGGCCTCAATAGTTTTCAAGATCTGAGGGCGGACAGAATGTTGGATCAGAAGCGATTAGCTAAATGATTTGGAAGTTCAGTAGAAGCAATACATACTGTAGGTAAATAAGCCAGGAAACAGTCAGCAAAAGCCAAGGAAGGGACAGACAGACAGACAGACAGTCTTCAGAATGTAGCTTACTGTACGAAACAGCATTCCACACCAATGGGATATACAACCGAATAACGATATTTAAAAACAAATGTACTCTAATTTCTTTATTTTGCTATTGTAGTAGATAAGATTTCTTAAATTGGCAAACGCCATATACATACGTATATGTATATATATATGTTTATATATATATATATATATATATATATATATATATATATATATATATATATATATATATATATATATATATATATATATATATATATATATATATATATATATATATATCTTTTAACGTGCTATTTTCCCATTTTTGTATGGATATAACGAGCACGATGCCTAAATATTTGAAGGACTTTGATTTGGCTTTGGGGTAGATAAAGGTAAAATAAAAATGTATTGTCTCGATTGAATGAAAATATAAAAATAAAGCAAGAAAAGTTAAATACAGTTTTCATTGATTTAAAAATAAATACCGAAATGAAAGACCCCGATAGCGTAAAACATGTATTGTACCAGTTAAATGCAACAGTAAAACTGAAATGATAACAACAAAAAGATGAAAAGAGGGTGTAGATAAATTAAATATAAAGTAATATAAGCTGAAAAAAGAGACGTGGAAATAGAAAACCCTCGAGTGGGAAAAGGCTTTTGCAAACAAATAGATGTGCAAACAAAAGTGATTTAAATATAAACGACGAGAGGACACAAATAGATGAAAGGGAATGAAAATCCAGGTGGAAATAAAGAAGAGTTTTGCCTATTATCTCGGAAAGAAAAAAATAAATGTAGAAATATAGAAATAATTCTGTAAAACTGTGAATGACTAAAAGGTAAAATAAAAAGAATTCATTGATAATAAATAAACTGAATGAAAATGTAAAAACTCATGTACACGAAAGTATAAGATGAACGAGAGTAAAGGCAGACTTCCGGAAGGTCTGCTTTGATAGATGCAAATAGGAAATAGGGAGAAAAGATTGGAATCTAAATTACTGAGACTTCCTTCGGCCATCACTGCACCAAAGAGAAAATTTTGACTTAGGCTTTCTATCCTTGTTCTTGATCTCACTGAGCACTATCACGTTTAAAAAAGAAAAATAACCAACAGACGTCATCATCTGTCTTTAGCTTTTGTATTGGAAATATCACCACAGATTTAACATCTCATCTGGAAAAAATTACTCTCTCTCTCTCTCTCTCTCTCTCTCTCTCTCTCTCTCTCTCTCTCTCTCTCTCTCTCTCTCTCATTTACTGGTCACATCTAAAGTTCTTGAAACGTTCTAGTGACGAAAGAGCACCAAGCTAAATATATACACTACTATCTACCTAATTAAGTGACTTCTAAAATGGTCGTTTTCATCAAGCTTTCCTCATTCTATGCGTATTAACTTTCTCTTATTTTAATTTCTTCCGGTGTGCAGTGTTATCCGTTCATGGTGCTTTCGGTATCAAAGATTTTGGCTCTTGAGGAATATCTGATGTTAGCTACGATTTCGAGATAACGAAATGAAAAGCTCAGGTAAATGAGACAAAAAGGCTCTAATGATTTGCTAAAAATCATTTCGCCTTTTGATAAGGTTGTACTTATCAGTTTCATGCGATGTGTGTTCAAGAACTTTGACGTAATACTACTATTAGCGGAATAGAATGGATGTACTGTTTTTTGTATTCCTGAACCGTGAAGATGCCCCTGAGGAGTAATATCCATTCTTCGTTTGCTCTCCAATTAGTGCTCCATTTGTTTCAATGTTTATTTTCATTCATTCGACGCTCGTGAAACTGGATGATTTTAATATGAATTATTGTCTCTTTACTAATGTGTTAGTTGTCAAATACATTATTTATTTATTTTTGACATTTTTTCTTTCCATCGTGCGCAGCATTGTAGATTTTGTTAGTTTTTTCGTATTATTATCACGCTTTGCGCACCGGAACCCGGCCCTGCTGTCTCCCCTACCTTCCCAATCCCCTACCCACCCCGCCCCACCCGGGGCGGACAAACCGGTTTGCATGGGGTGGGTGGCTGTGTCATGTCTCCCCTACTGTAACCTGGGGGACGACAAACAAGATCCACTCGGATTTTATTATTATTATTATTATTATTATTATTATTATTATTATTATTATTATTCTTTTGAAATAATACGGTGAACCTTTCGACAGTACAAGATAAACTTCCTAATTGAACCATTTCAGATTTGGCCGTTTACGCGTGGAAAATCGCGTTCATTCTGTTGTAGTGATGTGATATATGAGAGGAATCATTTATTTTTTCATCTTACCGAGAAAAGGAGAGCGAAGCCAATCAATCTCCCAATTTTCAACAAAGTGCATTTGCTTTAAAGTGTTGCCATATGAAACTAATAATCCTGTTGCCATAAGTATTTTAATCATCAGGTATTAGTATTTTAAAAGTAATTAAAGACGGTTCTGTGTTTATTTTTTATGTTATTGTGATTTTAATTCATCCGTCTAAAGGATTTTTTTTCGTCATTGTAAATGTTTTAATTTCAAATTCGCAATTCGTTGTAAAAGCCAGCACTTATCTATTCACCAAAATGGCGCATTGCCATGGCTGACATACCTGATATTTTAATTTAGTAATTGTCTTTAATTTACTGGGTATTCGTCAGTGAAGTGGCATTTGCTCTTCCTGTAATGTAGTTAAAAGATTAGCAGACCGTCATTACAAAGGATTCCATTAATCCCATTGTTTCCACTCGCCGTAAATCCAGTGTATTTTTGTGTAACTGGTTTCGTGAGATTTATCAAATTGTAAGGGATTACTTTGGCAGGTTTTTTTTGCCGCTTTTGTATAGATCCTGTGCTGTTTTTTTTATTATATATGTTTTATATATATATATATATATATATATATATATATATATATATATATATATATATATATATATATATATATATATAATCCAAGGCGGGTCAGGGAAAGGCACTGTCCTTATGCATTTTATTATAATATGCCGACGTTTCGCAACTCCTCATAGTTGCATTTTCTAGGCTGCAAACAGCGAACATGGCAATCAGTAAATTAAAATCAAAATCACAAATCAGAATTACAGTTACAATAAAACGTTCAGAATAAAATGACTAAAACCTATCCTAAAAGAACAAGTAAAAGGCTGTGAAACCTACCCAGAAGGAAGTTAAAAACAAACTACTGCACTCGCATTGAGTATTACAAAAAGAGAGAGAGAGAGAAATAAATAAATAAATAAACATACAGACGGAGAAGAAACAACTCAACAAGACCATCAGGCAATAAACAGTTGTGTAGAGGATGTGTGGGAGTTTAATGGTGGTACAGTCAATTTGATAATAATAGATTCAAGTATTGTTAAATCATTTGCTTTTTGTACCTGTCCTATTACTGAAAAATCTTAATTTTCTATGAAAGTTTTACACACCTTCGAATGATTCCTGATATTAGACTGTTCAAGGCTGGACAATCTGCTCCCGGTGCTGAAGGTGACTCCTCTATGAGCATCGATGCGAACCCGCAACAGCCTCTCAGTACATCCGACATAGATCCTCTGACTACATCTGGGGCACTTGTACTTATATATAACGTTGGATGCAAATAAGGGACTGAGCTAGTCTTTAAACTTGAAGAGAGCGCCAACTGTTCGGGGGTTCCTCGGGATGAGCTTGAGGTTAAGGGCCGGTAATTCCTTTCGAAAGATGTTGAGAAATTTCGTCCTGAAAGAATCATCTTGCATATATACAGGGGAACGCTGCGTATAAATTCATCTTAGGGACGGTGTAATAAAGAGGAGGTGGCGTCATCTTCTTCTTCAACATACTATTTAACTGTTTAAAAAACAGTTTGGATGGAAAACAGTTGTTCCTGAAATAATTAGTGAGATATGTTATTTCGTCGTGAAAAGTTAGCCAGTTAGATGACAGAGTAAAATGCATAAGGACAGTGCCTTTCCCCGACCCGTCATGGATTGTTCTTCGAGCTGTTGCTCCGGAAGTTAGAGGTATATGTATGTATATATATATATATATATATATATATATATATGTTCCGTTATGCAAGTATGTATATGTATGCATGTTTGAATTTATGTATGATGGTTACAAAGACTCATAATGCGCCTGTCTTCTGATATTTATCAGTAAATACAAAGTAAATAGGCAGTCCCCTTCGGTGGACTGTGCCATCAAATTACTCCTTGGTCAAAAACGTAGAGAATCTGTGCACAAATTTCTATATTTGCTGATGCTATATTATCCTTCCATGTTTGACGGACTGTCTTTTTCTTTCTAGAAATTAAAAGTAAATTTCTGAAAAATCTTATTTCATAGACAAATAATTTCATCAATGGAATGACAGTAAATGAAAAAGTATGTTTCATTGACAATGAAGAGGAAATGAGAAACCTAAGTACAATCTACAGCTATTCTGTTTTGATAAGTCACAGAATGTATCTGTTTCTGAGAAACGTGTCCTGCTTTTCATTTCGATTTCGTCGACCTTAAAGCGCAAGGAATACGCGTACAATTGCAAATCTTTGTTGTCTTCACGGAGTATGCGCCAGAAATTTGCAATCATTGAAAACGTAACAGATAAGCCCTGGTACAATTTAAGGTATTCGGTTTTGCAAGAATCCCAGAATCAAATGTCTGGCTTGCGTACGCTTTAGAAGTCAATATTGGAATGGATGGTGGCAGTCGTCATTTATAGATTCTGGGTTTGATTAACTGATTTTAATTTGCGTTATGTATAAATCAGTAATGGAACCTGGTAATAAAATACAGTTTTGAATAACAAAGGCTCGCTGTTGTATACTTTTGTGGTTTGAACTGAAGAGAACAGCCCCACCTACTCCTGGACAGAGAGAGAGACAGAGAGAGAGAGAGAGAGAGAGAGAGAGAGAGAGAGAGACAGACAGAGAGAGGCAGCAAAAGAAACCCTCCTTTCCCATATTGAGAGTTTCAGTGTGGAAGTCGGGTTGATTCAGCAGCAGTGCTGTTAGTGCACCTCATGCGGTGCACTGTAGGCATTACTTAAGATTCTTTGCAGCGTGCCTTCGGCCCCTACCTGCAACCCATTTCACATTCCTTTTACTGCACCTCCTTTCGTATTCTCTTTCTTCCATCTTACTTTCCACCCTCTCGTAACAATTGATTCATAGTGCAACTGCTTTGAGGTTTTCCTCCTGTTACACCTTTCAAATCTTTTACTAACAATATCAGTTTCAGCTCTGACTGACCTCATAGCTCCCAGTGCTTGGGCCTTTGGCCTAAATTCTATGTTCAATTCAATTCAGTTTAATCTCGTCATAACGGGAATTGTTGGATTTATCGCTTAATCTGTTCACTAGCAAATGTGTAGATCAACGTCCTGGTTTTCTTGACGTGATTCTGATATTGGAGGGGCGATTCGGTGGCATCCACTCCCACGAAGATGCTGCAATATGGCGTCTGCAATATGTTCTTCATTGCGGTGAAGTCAGTCTAGGGATTTATTTGGGTATGTCGATGTTTTCATTTTGCTCATATATCCAATTTCGTTACGTTGCTCTCTCTCTCTCTCTCTCTCTCTCTCTCTCTCTCTCTCTCTCTCTCTCTCTCTCTCTCTCTTCCATTGTAGCTTCCCCCGATGAAATCACTGAGAATATCTTTCTTATTGGAAACGCCATTGGGTCAAAAATTGTTTTTTTTTTTTTTTTTTTTTTTTAGTTTTGATGAATATTGCCCTTGGGATGATGTCAGTTATTAGTACGAAGAGTAGAGGTCTTTTATCCTGCTTCCTGATCAAATTAACTCCTAGTTCAGTCGATGACAAATTTCTTGTAAATTGCGTGACATTTATGCTGCCGTATTGATTCAAATTACACTCGTTCATTCCAAGTTCTGTTTTGTAATTCTAAAGATAAAGAAATGCTTACAATTGTTTCTGTGTGAATGTACTTGCATTAACTGATAATAATACTTCAAGTGAAAATTGAAGAATCTGAATAGCCAAACTAAAATCACACTGCTTGCATGTTTCTAATACAGAGTCAAGTTGCCATGCTTAATCAATCAAGGTACAAAGTAAATTTTCTGTGAAATGTAACGTTAGATTTCAAAGTAATTGTACAAAATGATTATGAATTTAATAAGAGTCTTAATAACACAATAATTAAATGAATCTGAACTATCTACTCGCATTTATTTTATATTGAAATTATTCAGAAAATGACGAACTATCAAAAAAGTTGTGTTCAAAGACAGAGTTTAAATTGTTTTGTACCACAACCTACGTCACAGATTATTTTTTTTAAATTTCCAAATCGTTTTCGCTCCATTGAATTGAGTTGTTCAAAGGAAGACGAAACACGAGTCATAGCCACATTTCTCTCTGATTTATTTAATAACAATAAGGGATTAAATGTTCGCTTTCAAAAACTTCTACATTCCCAATTAAATCATGCCACAGAAACCAAACCAGCTTCAGTTTTGTTTAAGAAAAGTTCGATTCGTGAGTTTGTATAACCCTGATGTGTCACTTTTTGCCCTTCCTTCGCTTTTCTGTGAACCAACTGGCTCGATATTTTTTTCAGGGTTGGCTGTGGGCCAAGAAAGGGTGGTTTTTTCTTTTCGAGTGTTGGCTTTGGGCTGACATTGTTTTCAGTCATCAGTGATTCAAATATTATGGGTCGAGGCTGTCGTGATCCAAACAAATTTGAATCAATTATTGATTCAAATTTGTCAAAAATGTTTTATGACATCAGCCAAGGAAGATTTATGGATGCTTGTTATTTGTGTGTTTGTAAACATATTATGGAAAGTTATGACTGGAATCCAGGGATATTTTCCTGTAAAAAAATGTTGGAATTTTCAAAAGCGTAATATTTCCTGTATAATTTCTTGTATTTCCATATCATTATATTCATCTATCTATTCATGGTTGCAGTAATTCAAGTACGTATGTAAAAATGTTCATTCTCATGAAGAATTATGCATTAAACGACATTCTCTCTCTCTCTCTCTCTCTCTCTCTCTCTCTCTCTCTCTCTCTCTCTCTCTCTCTCTCTCTCTCTCTCTCTCTCAGTTTGAGTATTACCTCGTAACTCTTAATCTGAATGAGAAAAGTGTGTTTTAGTAAACTATAACAAATGGGAACCACTTATCAAGAGAATAATTAAGCTTACGAAGTTTACATCAGTGTTTTTTTTCTCTCTCTCTCAATACAAGTGCGTATATATGGTGATTTCTTTTATTTAAGAGAGAGAGAGAGAGAGAGAGAGAGAGAGAGAGAGATCCAACTTCCCCATACACCTGAGCTTCCAGTACCTGTCTGTGCTTTTAGTGCAGAAATGTTTATCAGTTTTCCTCCAAGATTATAAAACGACCAGAATACTTTAAAACTTGTACACAAACTTATGTCGTTCGCCACCAGTTAATTTTGTGGAGTTTTGCCAACACCCAAATCGCCTTTTGGCGATTGAAAATGAACCGTTTATCAGATCTGGAATGCTCTGAATCTTTTTGATGCTGTCAGTATATTGAAGTTTGGTTTGCCGTTGTCGTCCATTAGGGTACTGTCTCTGCGACCTTTGGAAAAATTTGTATTTACATTGTGATATTTTTCTAGAGTTAATAAGTCATCATGTTACCAGTTCGGTTTGAAACTTGTATACCATCAGCGTTAGGACTTAGCAGATCCAGTTAAAATGTAGGATTGGAATACGCCCAGAAGATATGATGAGAGATGTACTAAGATGTTAACACTCCCCTTCCACATAGATACTTGATGGCTGCTATCACCAACCATTTTGTGACGATTCTTTGGCCTCCTTGACTGTGAAGTACTTGCTGATTGAATGGCCCAGTCTTGGGCTCTTGGAATTCGATAACTACCTTAGTCTTGGGGCGGAGATGGGAGGTACTCCATTGCAAGGATTTCTGGAGGCTCAGTAGTGTACGATACCGGTGGAATTTTTCAGTTCATTTTAGAGGTCGGTTTTTGTTTTTGTTTTTGTTTTTTCGAACGTCCTTTGTGTGTCCTGAGGCTGTGATATTTCACTTGCGTAGCTCAGTAAAAACGCTTGAATCAGTAATGACATCATTAACGACCGTCACCAGCACGATGCCAAGGTGAAGTGTACGCGAATGTAAACTTGGCATTTGCCTGAGAGAGAGAGAGAGAGAGAGAGAGAGAGAGAGAGAGAGAGAGAGAGAGAGAGAATATCTCGCGACACTTTGAACACTAGGGTGTGAAGATTACATCGTCGATGTCCTGTTTTCAGTGATGATAATGGTATGGCATTTGGAGGGCTTTTCATCACACACGTCTGTTTCTCTCTCTCTCTCTCTCTCTCTCTCTCTCTCTCTCTCTCTCTCTCTCTCTCAAAAGTAATGAATCTTGTACAATGATCGTAGACTATGAACTTCGCTTTCCTTCTGTCGTGCCTGAGAAAAGTTCCGTTCATTAGGTGCATCACGTCTCAGAAAGAAGTTCGCCGTCCGAGGGCCTTTGTTCTCCTTTTTTAAACAGGTCCCTGTAGTAATATTTAATCGTACACTGTTAAAGAGAACAGGTTTTGTTAATTTATTATGGAGTAATCTTATTAAAGTGTTTTCATTATTATAACTGTTGATATATTTGTAAACTCTTTGCATATCTTATCGCTACTCTTCGGTTATATCTAAAATGTGTGAGTGATGAAGGTTCTGAGATTGTTTTGATTGTGTATATTACGTTAATTATAATGATGATGTTAAATTCTACCGTTCATTCATTTGATTTTTCCCATGTCGTTTGGGTACGTCTTTGCATTTTGATTTTTAGCAGTTTTATCCATGCCTCGTCATTTTAGATTCCATAAATAGAAATTATTTCTTTTCACGCCAGTTGCGGAAGGTCATGAATGAAGCAGATCGCTAAGGACATGGGAAGAGGAGAAGCTCGTTCGTGATGAGTCCGACTAAGTAGATGGTGATGGGATGAGTCTTTGATGGGTATTGGTGTTCCCCTTCGTTGCTGGATGTCACTGGCACACCTTCTACAGGAGAGGAATCTGCCGTGCATTTGGTGTCTGTCTGTCTGTCATGTTTAATTTGGCTGAACGATGCAGCAATTCTGAATTGGCTCTATGACACTGGGCTTTAAAATGATTACATTTTCCTCTTTTGGGTTAAAAGTTTAAGAATCTGTTTTATTTAATGGGTTGTTTGAAACATTCTGCACTTTGAAACAGTGTCTCGATGTTGTGTTTGAAAGAAAGAATGGAATGTTCCCTTCCGAAAGCTAGTAAACTCATTTCCCAGACCATTTATTGTTAGGAAAAAACAAGTGAAGTGTTTATCGTCTTCATATTGATAGTTTTCGTTGGGTGCTGATAAAGGTGGTGTACGTATGTGTCTTTGTAGACAGGAAGAAAACCGCTTTATAATCTGCTTTCTTCTCGATGTATATATATGGGATATTATAAAACTGTATTCCATTGTCTGTGAAGTCATGTTACAATTAATAGAAATAGAAAGACCGATCCATTTTGAATGAATTTCACATTAACTGCTCAAAGGCTTTCGACTATCAGATAAAACGATCAAATATCAGTAACATGGTTACAGTAAATTGGCGACTTTTGCTGTTTTGGTTCCGGGATTTCGGCCTCAGACTTTTTTTTTTTTTTTTTTTTTTTGCCTGCTGTTGCAGTCCCAATATTTTCCAGTTTTTTGTATTTTATATAATATCTAAATCTGTGGTTTTTTTAAACGAAACCTTTTTGTTCACGTTTGTTTTATTTTGTATATTCATAACTTTTGAGTATTTTCTTGTAGTGACAAAACAGGTTTACCTTTAACTTGGCACAACTATTTTGTTGACCCTTGCGTAATCGTATTTTGGGCGGAGGTTAGCCGGCTGGGGGATTTTATTCTCTGTCCCCACGCTCTTCGGACGTTCATTGGTGTGAGTGGAAATGTAAGTGGTTTTCGACATTTTTTTTCTTTTACCGTGTGCAGTGTTGTATGCTTCAATCCCCTTCACGATTTTTTTTTCTTTGTTTTTGTGCTTTTTATGTTGGTTTCAATTTTCGTGTTCAGTTGACTGTTGCTTTGTCCCGATGGTCTTTTCATGGTTTGAATAACAATTTTCACCAGTATCTGTGGTAATATACCTGTACCTTTATTCACTTGATTTAGTATACCCTTGTAATTCACTCTTATAGTGCAACTACTACTGATAACATGCGAATTTTTTTTTCTTCCTACATTTAATTACTCTAGTACATTTGACGATCTGGAATAACGGTCTCTTTGTCATAACTCGCTGTTATGGCTTTGGGCATTTTCCAGTGTAGTTGCAATTCCTTTCACACATCAGACCTGTTTACGGATATAACTGTGGTGGTTTAAAGCACAACGCTTGCTCCTTTCCAGGCAAGCATGAAGGTGTCTGCTCGACTGACTAATAGGGAGGTTTCGGTTTTTCACAGGTGAGTTCAGCACATTTGCTCATATTTAAATTCTCCTCTGTTGATTTTAGGCGCCATTTTATAGACGCCTCTCGCCTCCTTGATTTTAAATGAACACTTATTGTTTTGTCCAAAAATATGACTAGCAATTTGTGGGGCTCTACATCTTTCGTTCTTTAAATGAGAGAGAGAGAGAGAGAGAGAGAGAGAGAGAGAGAGAGAGAGAGAGGTTATAGTGCGGACATTTGAATGACTTGAATTGGCGACTGTTTGTGTAATTTTTAGAGAAGCTTCATAAAGAATTATTAAAGTTCGTTCAAAAAATAACTATTTCAAAGTCCTGTATTTTCTCCTCGTCATTCGACAGGTTTTGAATAAAGAATGGTGTACAGTGGATGTCAGCTTATTTATTTGTTTTTTCTTTAGTCTTTCCACTACTGGGAAAGATCAGTTCAAAGTTTAACCATATTGCAGCTCTGTTTTTGTGTAAATCTGTTTGTAAATCGTTTTACTCTGCTTTTACAACTATTTCATTTCTTATTTCCTTCCGTTTATTCTCTCTCTCTCTCTCTCTCTCTCTCTCTCTCTCTCTCTCTGAAATGGAATCCTAACAATTGTCATTAATAATCCTTATGCTTTCTTGCATACATACCTGTAGTGCCTACAGGTATATAATGTTGTACCCTCACATACCGTTCAGTTATTTTGTTTCCAAGAGGCTTTTAGAGGAAATTTGGTAAATTTTTTCAGTGAAAATGATTTTTGCCGCCTAATATAATGAGGGAAAATGTTTTTAGAATTTTAATACATAATGGAGTTATGTGCCTCTAATCAGGTTATATAGGAGATCTTGTAACTTATTTGCAATCATAAAATATCAAAAAGGGATATTTATCAGATATTATTGCTGCAGTCCTCTGTTTTGACCGGCTGTTGAAGTTACCCTAGCTATCGTCAATCTGCTGAAGATACAATGCATTTTGCTTTTATTTATTATTTCTGTTTTCAATTCCTGAGACACCAAGAAAAGCATATAATATATATATTGTATAGTCTATGTTTTAAAGCTTCTCTCTCTCTCTCTCTCTCTCTCTCTCTCTCTCTCTCTCTCTCTCTCTCTCTCTCTCTCTCTCTCTCTCTCTCAGAGAAATGAATCCACACCTATTACCTTCAATTGAAATTAAGCTTCCCTTGACAATACTTGCATGAAAAGTCAATGACTGGTAATGGGGTTTTCATGGGCACTTCCCCCTCCTACTCTTTTCTCATTTATTTGCAATTAACAGATAATTATTATTCTCTCTTTCTTATTCGCGGCTTCAATTTGCTTCTAGTTGCTTAGTAAAGTGCTTAGTTGTTTCCACAGGTGGCACTTTGCTCTTTTATACTTATTACTCTACATTTGCTCGGCTTTCTTAAGAGGAAGTTCCTCGTCGAAGAATTAAATGATAGTCGAGGTAATGATACTTACAGTAAGTGTGAACTTGTTCTATGATTTGAAGCTTCAAGCTCACTCACATATATTAGTATATATATGTAGGTAATTCTAAAGGGCTCATTTTATTTGGTTCTTCTGAAGCTCTTGACTGACTTTTTAGACTCTTCTCTTATTCATTCGGGAATTATTCTGCCTCGGTGCCACTAATGTGAATAACATGTTATTTTTTTTTTTGAAGTGCGATTTGATACCTTTTGTTGGGTCGCAAAAATAAAAATAGATCATTTCATTTTTTCTCTAAGAAATCTTATTTTTTTCCAATTCAACTTCACAGAAGATATTTTCTTATTTAATTTTTGTTGGTATTTAATGGTCATGGTTTTTTTTTTCAGTTTTACTTGCTTTCATGGAAAACGTAATCTTTTTAACGTCAGAAAATATTCAATTGTGTTTTTGGATTTTTGGTATCGTTGCAAAGCAAAAGGGTAATTAGGGGTCCTGTTCCCCATATATGCTCTCCATGGACACGGAGGAAACAGGATCAAATTACGCGTTATGACTTCGTTTGCAGTTCATGCAATTTGGCTGTTCACTCGGGGTAATTTGCCATGTTGGAAACCTGTCCAATTTGCTCTGCAACAACACTATTTACCGTTTCTGCTATAGGTGCATATATGTTTATAAGGAATGTAATTACGTACATACATACATCAACGAAAGATTGCGTCTTTCCAGACCATTTCTACATTCTTCAGTTTTATTCTGGGATCAATTTGCCCTTTGACCTTTCTCCTTACATTTATTTCCGTAAAACACAACTTATTTTCCTCTTCTCGGATTGACTTCAGTAACATATATATATATATATATATATATATATATATATATATATATATATATATATATGATTATTATATACTTTGTATATGATTATATCTCTTTTTACATGATTCATTTGCCACACACGTTACCACAGGTGAAAAATAAGAGGTAGGTCCTGACCGGTTTCGACTTTATTTCCAAGCCATTGACGAAGGACTGATACAGAGTGTAAGAAGTCATTAATATATATACTACATGAATAGTACTGACGAATATACACAACCGTTAGAGACTACATATCCACCCACAGGCCGGTGTCGAGGTAGGAGTGGCCTTCAAAGCTCATTTGGCTAAAAATCACAGTATACTTTCAGGGGACACTACTGATAAACACCACCATAGGCGACCTCAGATCCACACCTGACAGGTTTCAGGGAGGCAGAATTTGGAAACTCATTAGCACTACTGCCCCTGTACTGTGTTTACAAATATGATAATCCTATATTCATACATCTCTACTGCCTGCCTTAAAATTTAAACAATTTACAAATTTCTTTTGATATTAAAGGATCAAGTTTATACATCCCTTGACTGATATTCATATTATGGTTGTAAGTTTCTTTTATAAAGCTAGATTCAATGATACTCCTTTCCAGTGCATTATTAGAATATACAATCCTTTTTGCCCCTTCCCAGTTGATAGCATGATTGTTCTCACTAACATGTACAAAAATACCACTGTTCCCCTCTGCATATCTCACACATTTCTTATGCTGTTCAATTCTTTTTTCCAGTGCTTTCCCCGTTTGGCCAATATAAAAGCTGTCACAAGACTTACATGGAATTTTATACACACACCCTTTAGTATTGTCAGGGGAGTTCTTGATAAATACATTTTTCATTGTTTTATTGTTCTTAATTGCGATATTAACATACATACATACATGCATACATACATACATAAGTAAATATATATGTGTCTTAGGCAACGGGACTTCTCCTCCACTGGCTGTGAGTAGGGGAAAAGGCGCCATTTGGCGTCCTGGCATCCTGAACATTTTGGCGTCCTGAACATCTGGCGTCCTCAAGAAAGGGTGTCATTTGGCGTCCTCAGTTATTTATTTTATTTTTATATTTTTGGTGAAGAAAATAACATGCAATTTTATTTTTATATTTTTGCTTTCGAAAATAACATGCATATATATATATAAAAAAATTATGTAGTAAGTAGGGGAAAAGGTCCTTGAACTGAAATGTGAGAGGCCCACTGAGTGACTCATCAACTGCCGCATGACTGATGAGATGAATCAATATAAACTATATGTTATCAATCCCACTTTATCGATAAGAGTCTGATTAGGAGGAGGAGACACCTTGCCGAACAGATCTGAACTGATATTAGAGAGCCCCACTGTGAGACTCGACCACAGCTGTGTGTCTGATAAGAGTTGAACCATTATAAGCTAACTGTTATTTATCCCACACTATCGATAAGAGCCTGATTAGGTATCCGCTGCTGATGTGATTTAGACCCACCATGTGACTCATGAACAGGTGTATCACTGATAAGAGTTGAAGCGTTATAAACTATCTGTTATTAATCCCACTCTATTGATAAGAGTCTGATTAGGTATCTGCTACTGATATGATTTAGACCCGCTGTGTGACTCATGAACAGCTGTATGACTTCATACGGACATTACAATGTACAGCTCTCTAAGATATACAGCTCTAACTCTCCACCCGATTGTTAAAAGTCACACTTTTTAACACGCTCCCGATTACGCTGACTGTCAGTGACACTTAACCTATATACAGGATAATAAAAAGCAATTCTACCTATCCACTCATTTTATTAGATAAAGCGGTATACATTAACAAGTACATGAATTTGGGGGTTCTCCGACATATTCCAGTACAGTACCACCACGGGATGTTATAACCAACCTTAAACCTCTAAATAATTATACAATAAATAACCATAGGCTTCCAAATCTAGTATGTCGTACTGCCTGACTTTCCTCCCCCTCCCCCTTCTTCTCCGTCTCTTCCGTTAGTGTTCTGCATAGAAGAACTCGCCTTCCTCCCCCTCCTCCTTGACCATTCATCCCAAGTAAGAAAATAAAATGCCTTAGAAAAACCGAACGTGCCCCAAAATTAATTATGTGATGTATATTAGCAACGATTTTTAAAAATGGAATTAATCATTACCTTTTATTTAAAGAATGCACGCACTCCTTGTATGTAAGAGCTCGTTTAACCCCGAACTCCAGTGTGAACACCGCACCCTCTTGAAAAATTTGAAATAGTATTCCGTCACTCACCTGTCATTACTTTTCAAACGACTCGGGGAGAAGACGACACTCATTAACGACAAAACCGATTTTAACCCTCTATGACTCGTACAGTGAACGAAGAAAACGCAGTAAAGACCACACTTGTAAGAATTATCGGGCTGTATCTGCCTTACGGACTGGCGAAGGGTAAAATCCGAATGCACATCGAGAAAAGATGAGAAGCTACCCGAATAAATTTGCGGGTTTATACCGTAACTGTCAAAAAAAGTAGATTGTATCCCTAGGTGAACAGTCTATACACACCCAAAAAACCTAGAAGTTGAAATATATTAGATATAAAATAAGACTCACAGGTATTTTAAAGCACCAACCCTGAACACACCTAAAACTAATAAGACTCCAAGTGAACCCTGTAAAATTTCGATTTCTTTCGTATCCATCACACCTAGCCCCTAACATCACACTGAATGACTCTATCTGAATCAATGGTTAAAATACCTTTCGTGTCACCGAACAGTAAAATCATGCAATGGTGTGGTGCGACCGTGCCCAGCTTTATGGATATTCTCAAACTGGCCAAAATCTCAACGGGCGTGGAATCTTCCACCTCTTCCGTAACAAAGCTGAAACAATAGATGGCTCTCCCATTTTTAAAACTATTATAGGTTATGAGGTTATCATGTCCCCCTCCTATCGACTTTTGAGTCTCGTAATACAATTGCGTGACAGCATTAGGAAAATTACAGTTGCTGTGATACACCGTATTCCCATTAACTGTGATGTGCACATTATTCAAGTCATAAGCTCCGAAATATAAACTATTGGCCGCGTAATTCCCCGAAAATGTTTGCATGCTTATCATGGCCAGTGTAATCTTTTCAGGTATACAGGTATTGAAAGGTTGATCTATTAAAATGGAATCCTCGTTCTGCCCTATAACATACGTTTTATATAAAGTCTAATCAAATATATATTGTATCGGGTTAACTGCTAGAGCGGTGTTTAAAGCAGACATGGCGTTATAATGAGGGGTAACCCGATCAATCCACAACTTGGCCTTTTCTATATTTAGATCATTTAAGTGTCCGTCTGTGTGTGCATCCATCACCCATACTTATTCGCCATTTCGAGTCTTATTCTCAAATCCACGGAATCCAGCAAATGCATGTCTATACTCGCCAGATCTATAAGGAGTGGAAAGTACGTGTGAATTCCCCCCGCCTTAATGGAGCTCAACACCCGAGATTCCCACCTACTCAGCTGTCCGAAAGAAGCAGCGGAATAGGTTTGTGTAACACCATGCGTAACGTTAAAGTCATCGTGGAAAACCCCGCTTATACCAACAGTCGGTAGTGCGCTGGTTTTAACGCTCTTGAGCATTTTTATGTATGATTGATAGTTAAAAACAGGACACGATTCCACCAACTTTTCATTCAAGAAAACAGAGACAGATTTAAAAAGCGTATTACTTATACCATTAACCAGTGCAACATGTACATCGTCTGCTAACCGCACACCAGCCCTGACCACTGTAATGTATAATTCCAAAGCTATACTCGATAAATCCAAGAAGGAACCGGTAATGCCATTAATACGAAACTCGATATAACTGTCTGTCAGGATTCGATTTACTGAATTGTTACTCGGTGTGAAATCCAACCTTTCCTTCGAATTAATCGAGCTTTCTGTAATCCTACGTCTGTTCACATTCGGGAACAATTCTGAGATACCCGCAATATAGGAGGACACAGGAACCTTGTTTCCTGTCCCAGGCACGTTAGGAACAATGCCCGCCATTTCTGAAAAAAAATAATGCAAGAGGAGAGAATGTGTGCATGCATGCCAACGGGCAAAAGGTTAATGAATTAAAGATCATACACATCCTTGTTATATTTACTTCTCGAGTTAACCCTTTGATTCGTCATTCTCTTCTTCTTCTTCTTCTTCTTCTTCTTCTTCTTATTCCCTCTCCTCGCGGCTGAGCTAGCGAGTGTACGACGTACTCCACCCCCCAACTTTTTCCTGGCAACCCTCCCACTTCCATTTGAAATTCGTCGGCCCGTGCTTTTGAGAGCTGTCACTCTATGTCTTTTTAAAGATTCCCGCAAAGGCAACTGATCATTCACTACATCGGAAAGCACCGACCTGCCAAACTCTTTAACAGAAGGTTTAGCAACATTCAACAAAAAAGGGAGTACCCTACGTGCAATGCTGGCAATTGCCGAAAATACACCCCGCCCCTCCTATGACTCGGATAGAAAACTGAAATGTCTTCTAAACCCCCTCCCTTCCTTAAAGGTTCGGACAGGAATAATGTTTTAAATTCCACCTCAGAGGGTGGAGCGAAGACAACCCTCATACCTGTTAACTAAAAAAAACTTTCAATCTCCTCCCCTGTTTTTGTTAGGCAGAGTGCACGTTTGAACGTTCCTAATTACGCGAGGTTGCGAAAGTAAATAATGAAAAACACTGAAAAGAAGGTGTTTTTATACGTACCTCTCTATCTGGGTCTTATATGAAGCACACAGGTGACACTCGAACCGTTGTTGAAATGGATACGCCTCCCATTCTGGTTTTGATAATGATCGAAATCTGTTCCAGGATGTTCGTGTTCAGTGCTTTGTATACCGTATTGTGTATCCCCTTCCCTTTACCACTCTCTAATGTGAAACAATCCAATATATTTACTAGTTCACTTTCAAAAACAGTCGGTTGAACGATATCTGTGTACACGTACATATAATCTACACCACAATTATCGGGTAAGGAATCGTCAGAGAGGTGCACATTCAATGCCTCGAGGCCGTAAACTTCGTACACTGTATTATTTTTAAAACCTAACAACCTGGCAGCTTTATCGCTGAATTTGACAGTCACACTTCTAATATCCCCCGCCTTAATGTTCCTCCTTCTAACGTGAGGGATGATAATTCTCCTGCTGTCTTCATCCCAACTGAATATATCATTGCTGTTGAAAATATTTTTGTATTCAGTGTCAAAATAGACTTTTAAACGTTCAAAAACATCTTTGTTAAGCGTCCTCACCAACCTTTTCATATCCCCCGCTAACATAGCTGTCGTTGGTCTATAGCTATAGGCATGCTTATCATTTTTACCATGATCGGTAACAAAGTAGAGGGCGAATTCTTCATCTCTCGATAATACAGCGTAATAAACGCCTGGAAACATGATCGAAGCGAGACCTACTTCATATTCGCTACCATTCGGCAGGAATATAGGAGTGGGTAACCTATTCACAAACCCTGATGGGGAGTTATTTTCATACTTGTCCAGGCTGCCGAGACTGCTCGCATATATAATGTGTTCGCCTGCCATACTGATAATGTACTGCACACAAGTTTCCTTCATCTAGGTCTTATATGAAGGGTGCATGACACAGTTTTACCTGTAATAAACTTCACGTCTTCCCCCTTCTGATTCGTTACAGCGATCTCGATGTAATCCACCTCATTCACAGTTATAGGTTTATAAACGGCATTATGTACACCTCTACTTGGTGTACATTCCAGCGTGAAACAATCCAGGATGTTTACAGTTTTATCACCCAGCGATGAAGGTTGAATAATGTTGGAATATAAGTACACACAGTCAATACTGTGATCGTCGAGATATGAAATTCTGGAGAGATGATTTCTCATTGCCCCTGAACCATAAATCACGTATGTCAATTCTGTGTTAAACCCTAATACTCGCGCTGCTCTAACACTAAACTTTACAGTGACTGAAACAATTCCTTCTACTTTCGCCACCTCGGCATTCACATACGTGAGACTCATCCGCTTCAAATCATCGTTCCATGAAAATAATCCTTCCCTTCGCATAACACCTCGAATGTATGCACCGTAAAATGTTTCCAACTGTTCTGTAACGTCCGTATTGAGTGCTCTGGTCAATCTTTTCATATCTCCCGCTAATAATCCGACGGCAGGAACATACGTGAAACCATACGAGCGAGGTGCCAAACCCTGATTTAAGGTTGCTTTAAAATGAATTGTGAAATCTCTATCTTCAGGTGTGACAGTGTAGTATTCATTTGGGAGTGTAACCCCTATAACACCCATTTCATATTCCACCTCTTTTGATAGAGTTATGGGAGTGGACAATTTGTTTGTAAATTTACAGGGCTGGTTTTCAGGAAATAAATCCAGACACAACCCGCTATTCACATATACAATGTAATCGCTACACATGTTGAATGTGCAATGCTGGTAATACACACGATTGCATACATATATATACCTCTCAACATAGAATGGATGAATAAAAAATTATGTATAAAATAAAAAAAACTGTTTTATTATACAAATTGTTTGGAACATACATACATACAGACATACACATATTATAAAATACACATATTAAATTACACTTTGGTAATCATCTTTACATTGGTGTGTCACACAGCTTGCCACGTTGAACGCCAAAGTTTAATTTCTCCGCATTCACAATTTCCAGACGTTTTAGTTTGGAAGAGACTTCCATGTTTTGTTCAACCCCCAAACATAATTTCTCCATGTCCATTATTTCCAAACGTTTCAATTTGGATGATGCGTCTTTCAACTTCACATCATCCGCACACCTCTCCTCAAGGCGTGATAAAACAATTTCCGTGATAGCTATGCAAGTGACTTTTCCGTGTCGTTTCATCTCCTCACCAAAGGAGACAATCGCAGGCAGGTAATGGTTTAACCAATCACAGTTCACATGACCACTTAGTCCTATCCCCGCACCAAATAGAATATATTTCACATCTTCACGCGACACTTTCATTAACTGCGATTTCAAACTCTTCAATGATGCGTAGAAGTGATTGTATCTCATTTCTCTCGTGTCGTTTCGCAAACTTTCTGCATGGTCTTCATCCTTGGAATACATTATACTAGTTTTGGCGAATTAGTTCTCTTCCACAGAAGCGTCAATTCCATATTGGGTTAACAACGTAGCAATGACGGGTAGGTCGGGTTCTTCCACATCGAGTGTATTCTCCCCCTCGGGCACTCTCAAAACGGCGGTACCTTCTATCCCGCGGTGGCGGAATGCAGCGTAAAACTCGTCCCAGCTCTGTTGTAACTGAGACCTGCAACGTCGGCGTAGGGGTAAACTCTCACAATATCTTGAGCAATGCCGTAATTCCGGCACGTTAGACAATTAGTAGCTATAACCAGGCAACACTCCTTCTTGAACTTGGTCTCGGATAATCTCCCGAAAACCAACTTGCAAGGTGACGAAGCCATCTCTGAACTGTGATAATTGGAATGGTGTACACGTTGACGCTACACGAGCTGGAATACTAATGCCTCCACAAACTCCTTCAATTTTCCACACCCCTTCGTCTTCCCCTCTGTGATTCATCACACTAGGCTCCGCCCCCACCCTCTTGATTGAACAGGTTTATCTCCGAGCCCACCCCCAAGATCGAACATGATTGAACAGGTCTTAAACCTCGCGATAAGGGAAGGATTTGCCGCAGATAATTTGTGATGTGCGTCAGAACGGTCACTCACTCGTGGAAAAGTTTATCGCTGGTGCTGCGGGATTGAACACGTTAATTTCTTGACTCATCAATATGGTTGCCACACGTTCACCTTTTTCTTCGCCACCTTGTTTTTCATTATTCTCCTCCCTCCTCCTCCTCCCCCCCCCCTCCTTTCCTAGGTGAATTGAGCCATGCTTCTATTCTATCTGTTTTTTTATAGCTGAGTTTCTCACCATCTGATCTCTAATACCAACCCGTTCAATTATATAGTTATAACTGGGTACATTCTTATCATCCGTCTTCTTATTCGCTTGAAATTCTCTTGCCACATCTAAAATGTTATATCCCATAAGCGGGTGGGATATGTCCCCTTCCTCATTCCATTCAATTGCACCTGAATTTTGCAAGTGGTTAACCAAGGCAGTCACATATGGTATTTGATGATCTTTGAATAATATAGTAATAATACCAGTCAGGTCAGGATTAACTCTTTTGCGGGTAACTCCGCGGTTGAGCACATTTATAATTAGCTGTTCTCCCTTCTTCACAAGATCATCCTCGACAGGAGGTATAGGAGGTGGAGGTGTAACTGTTTTGGCGTCTGTTGGAAAATTCACATTTCTCTGCACGTTAAGAGGAATGGGTGTGACACCCGCCCCCGCATTAACCCACCCTCCCCCCCTCCTCCTCCTCCTCCCCACCAGCGCTTTCTTCGCCGTCGGCATTGATGTTAACGTTATTACTATGGTTATTAACATTGTTGCTGTTGACGCATGTTTCCCGACCTTTTGTCAACCTCATATGTGATAGCTGGTACAACGTAGAATTCCTTCATTTTGTTTTATTTTCTTTTATATTTTTTTTCCTATTTTAAAAAAAGACTGCCTATCAAACTAGCCGCTAAAGGAAGTAATACGGACAGAATGGCGCCGCCTTTGCGACTCTTCAATATTTTTTTCTTCTTCATTAATGACATAGATTTCAGGGATATTTGACGGATCTCTCTCTTACACCTTCCGAGTTTTTTAATAAATGTTTTTTTTCTGGTCAGATTACCACGAAGAAAATTTCTGAAAATTTCAGATATGGTGGCGATAAATGCTTTGCTTAATGTTGGAATTACTCTACTCCTCTCGGAGGGGGATAAACGAGAGATGAATAAAATAAAATCTTTGTTTTTACGTATTAAAACCTCCTTTTTACAACTCATGTCCGCACAATTTGTGATTCGTCAACCCATGAATTAAATTGTGCGGGATAACCCTTCCAACTTCCAATTGACATAATACTGCGTTTTGCTGCCTCTCCTCCTCTTGTCTAAGATGGTGATGTCATAGATTTCGGGTAATTCGGTAGGTATTAATTCTTCTCTGTAGAATGTGCCTTTATTTCGTCTCCGCTAAATCTTCTAAGATGTAAACTGTGGATTTTGCAGAGTGACGAGCTTCTTGATTTTAAAAAATTTCTAGAGTGTTTTGAACAGTATGCCCCCTCCTGAAAACTGCGTTCCAGTTTTCGTCAGCTATACGTACGGTGTCTCCAACGTTCAAGGATGAAGTGACGCAATTCGTTGTGGGAAAAGCGTTTTTATACATTCTCGAGAATTGATTTTTAGTGTCTGCTTCGCTTCTCATAGCGTGCACCTCCTTGGGTGTGCGCCCCTGCCCCAAACTCTTGTGCGGTGAGTTGTTATAACTGTTAACTATGTCTCGCAGAACATCGATATATTTCAATGTGTTGTTGTGTGTGAGGTATCTGTATATGCGGTTTTTAATAGTTCTTATCACCCTTAGCTATAGAAGCTTTAATTTCCCGCGAATAGACGCTATATAACAATACATTTTTACTTTTCAGATAATTCCTTACATGCCGGTTAATAAATTCCCTACCTTCATCACTGTTCAAGCGAGACAGACCTGAAAAATCTGTAGATTCTATAATCGTTTTTAGCGCATTGCACACAGTAAGGCCATCCCTCTTTTTCAAGGGGAGAATGCGTAAAAACCTCGAAAATTGATCAATGAAAATTAGGAGATATTTATAACCTTCATTGTGTCGAGCCAGTTTCGACATGTCCGCCAAATCCGTGCTGGCCGCCACTCGAGGTTTAGTTGATATGATTTTCCTTCTAAGGAAACGTTTGCGCGTGCTCTTGTGCAAGGTATATGAAGGTTGACTCTTTAAAAAATGAACGACGTCTGCTCTAGTCAGTCACGTTTTTGTCTACCTTCCTCGCTGCTTTGAGTAGCGCATTCACACCGCTGAAACATGATGGTTGTGTCACATTGCCATATAAATCCCTAAGCAGTCGTAACTGTTCTTCAGTCATGTTTGTAAGCGATTTGATATTCAGTCTCTCCGAGAACATTCGTTCTGAGCTGCAACAATTCGGGTGTTGAAGGTGCGAAGTCTACTAATAGATAACCGTATCGGTTATGTGTTAAAGCTTTTTTGTATATGTCAGAAAACTCCCCACCTCTCCGCCGACCGAACAATTGCCTGCCCAAAGTTTCAATTTGACCAATGTCACGATTCTTCATGAGGATGTAATGGGAGCAATTGAGACTGATGCTCCTACTGAATTTACCCGAGTGAAACACGTTCTGGGTTATGAAGATCACCGATATATGCGAATGCCGTCCAGCGGTGAATGCTTGGGTCACGAATTTATTGTCGCTAGCTTCGAGAAAACAATCATCAAGTACAAATAACAGTCCTTTACTACCACCCTCCACTCCTCTTTCCGTGTAATCGAAAGGGTTCAATATCTCTTTGGATACTTTTAATTTGGTGCTTATGGTGTGATGACTTTCCAGAGGGTGTTCACTCACCCCACAATATAAAATACAGTGAAAGTTAGCCTCATACATTTCTATTATGTTTTGACACAACACAGATTTGCCACTATTGCTGAAACCTGCTATGATAATCCGCGCGGGAACAGCGAAAAGGTTTAAGATTTCTCCTTGGAAAGGACCAGCTTCCATGTTTAAAGTTCAAGGTGTACTGAGAGGGTGCGATGATCTGCGTGTTGTTATATATTAAGGTGAAGGTTGTAGAGAAAATTAATTTTAATAACTAACGTTTTTTTATTGACATATGTATATATTACAGGGCATATACAT
The DNA here is from genome assembly GCF_040412425.1 of Macrobrachium rosenbergii. Classification (NCBI taxonomy): domain Eukaryota; kingdom Metazoa; phylum Arthropoda; class Malacostraca; order Decapoda; family Palaemonidae; genus Macrobrachium; species Macrobrachium rosenbergii. The sequence goes on from NW_027100727.1 coordinate 580,823, forward strand.
GTGTATATTTTTTAGCTGGTGATGATTATATACAAGCGAGCATTTGTTTTTTTATTCACCAACACCAAAATAGAAAATAACCCTTATTTGATTTGTCTAATTGTTTATTTATTTATTCATTCATTCATTTATCTGTTTAAGCTCAGTCATTTATTCATCGTAAATCTTTAATACTTCAAATATATACTGACACAGGTCAATTAAGTTATTTTCCTCTAGAAACAGTGCGTCAATGTTCGCATAATTTAGATTTCTAAATTTTTGCCGCTTCGATCTTGACCTTGGACATTCAATTAAAACATGTGCTTCACTCTGCACAGTCTGTGAGTCACAATTACAGACTCGTAACTCCCTTGGCGTTCTACTCCACCGTCCTGTCTCTATCCGTAGATCGTGGGACATTGTACGTACTCTTGTGAAGGCAATTCGTAAATAGTCCGGTATGTAAACATTCGCACTGTACACACCACGAATTGGTAACGATCTATTTAAAACCTCTCGATATGTATAATATTTTGTTGCTGTTTCAGGTTTATTACGTATTTCATCCTTTATTTGGTCAAGACTTGATCCCACAATGGCATTAGTTATACAAGAGTTCAAAAATCTATAACCTGGCGTACTTTCCCTTCTGCAAATATCATATATATAGTGGAAAGGTTCTTCTATATCAATGTCCGCTAATTTCTTTTCTAGGAAACGTTTTCTTCTTATTTGTACTGCATGAGTAAAAGACTCAAGACCACTCTCCACCAAGCACACTGCTATAGGCCTATTAGTTCGGACTCCTAATACGAGTAAGCATCTAACGGCCTGGTTATACAGTACGCCCTTTCCATGCGAGTTAGGTTTGTTGTGAGCCAACTCTCTGCGCTATATAGGAGTGAGGCTCCTAAAGCTGCTTTAAAAACTTTTACTTTATATGCATATGGCATAGTTGTATTGTTATTACAAAATATTGAAAATTTGTTAATGGTGTTTGCATTCTCAATTTCATGTTGCTTAAGCACTGATTGCATCTTGACATCACCCGTAAACCATGCACCGAGATACAGATATTTATCTATCTTGACATTATTTATGACTAAAGACTCTTTATCTCTTGCATTTCCATTAACTACAAAAAACTTAGTCTTTTTTTCATTAACAATCATCCCGTACGAGTTACAGTAATCCAATACAATCCCTATTTTCTCCAAACACTTTTCTCTTGATGTACTTAAAATAAGTGTGTCATCCATCATTAATAGCGTATGCATTGTCCCTAAAAACCCATCTCTGCCAATTCCCTCCTTTATCATTCTGACCATTTTATCTAGATAAATTACAAATAACAGACAGCTTGTTGGGGCACCCTGACGTATCCCAATAGTTGATATAATCATAGCTGATTTCAACACGCTCATTGTACATGCATAGATCTTATGTATGGTCATTAACATAATCTTTCCACAACCTTTCTCTTTAAGAGACTCAATTAACTTATCTCTTGGCACACGGTCGTATGCTTTACTAAAATCTACAAATAGAACATACAGTTTCTTTTTCTTAAAGAGAGCATAGTCCATCACAAGCCTTAAGGACAAGATTTGCTCAATACACCCTCTACCTTTTTGGGCCCCAGCCTGACATTTATCTATGCTAACCCACAGATTTAATCGTCTCATTAACAACGCATCGTATACAGTATATAGGCAATGGCAGGATTTCAGTCAGGGCCTGTGGGGAGCTATAATTTAACTGCACCCAAATATTAATGTGAATATTTTGTCCATAAATCACTGATATTCTCTGGCAACGGCTTCTAATTACAGAATATGTCCTGTAGCTATATCGTGAAGTGTGTTATGTACTGTATCAAATGCCATGTATTTCCATGACCTGTACGTCAAATGACGGTGTTATTGAAAGGAGAATTTTATGCTTTCCCGTCAGCTGTCCAGAATGTCAAGAGCAATGCAAGAACGCCCAGCAGGAAAAAAAAATCTGAAATCTCTCTCTCTCTCTCTCTCTCTCTCTCTCTCTCGAGAGAGAGAGAGAGAGAAGAGAGAGAGAAATGACAACATCATATCCTGGAAGATCTCTTTCACAAGGCACTGCGACCGCCCCCCCTCCTTTTACAGAGGGTTTTCCGGGAAAACCTTTACAAACGAGATTATGAAGTGACTTCCAGTTGTCACATATGATGACCAAAAAATCTGAACCACTCCAGAAAGGATGCATTAGGAACACACATCATGAAATCATTTATCACTGTTAAGTGAACATTTCAAACCCTATTTCAACGACGGTCGGGAAAACAATATACAGTTTCCATCACTGGAGACCCGACTGTCGGGAACGTAAGGCTAGTGCCTTCATTATATTGAACACCGTCGGGAGAATAACACCAAATATACCATAAACTAATACCTCATTATAGGTCATTCTTGTTGGATTAAATGAGGACCTATGAAAGTCCTGTAAAGATATAAATTAAAACCCAGGGCTCTCTTCCTACTGCCTGGTCACTCTGGTCGCCCTCTTTCAAGAAACATTATTCCATAAATCACTCATCTAATACTCCTGGAATTCAGTCCTTTTTCCTACTGGGAACTGTCGGCCATTAACCCATTTCTCTGGGCAGCTTCCAGCTTGTTGGTTCCAAACCTTCGCATCTTTATTATCATTCTAGACAGAAACCAGCGACCTACATAGTGGAGGGACCCAAACCACAACAAAACCTACCTTTTTTTCACAACGACGTCCCAAAAATGTGGGAAAATCCCGCGAGCATTGCTGAGAATCCCGTGACGGACGAACCACAGACATAACACTGCACTGCTTTTTTGGGTCCTCCCGAATTCCGGCTGCCTGGAACACCCCCTGGACCAATCAGAACCGTCCGTGACCCTCCTTTTCGAACAAATGACGAGGAGGAACCGACCTTCTGATTGGCTGAATAACAGTGGCTTCTTTCCAGCTGAAGTCTGACGTCACTGGGTAGCAACACCGTAACATGGAAAATGTGTAAAATAATAAATGCACAGTGATGTGGACATATTTTTTTTCATATTTGATATTCTTTCGACGCTTGAATTCCAAGTCAATGGCCCCTTTGGCGGGCTTCTTGTTCCATATGAACAGGTTTCATCTAATGAATAATAATAATAATAATAATAATAATAATAATAATAATAATAATAATAATAATAATAATAATAATAATAATAATAATAATAATAATAATGCACCTTAAGCAAGGAACCAGTACTTGTAACAGGAGAGGCCATGTTCATGTTTGAAAAGACTTTCAAGACTTTGAAATAAAAAAAAGTTACTTCACAATATAGTGCATCAGCAATGAATACAGTGAAAAAATTACCCCAAGTAATAGCATTAATTAATGTAGATCAGTTCTGAACAGTTAACACAAATAGCATTAGGTGCCTAAGTTGGGGAACAGATGGATACACAAAATTCGGCTGCTACACCTACTGTATATAAACGCCAACACTTTTGCATCCCCACAAAGTCGACCAAAAGTCTACAGTCTTTCGTGGAAAGAATAACACAAAAGCGATGGAGGAGGAGGAGGAGGAGGAGGAGGAGGAGAGCATTCCACCAAAACTCATGGATCAAACAAACAAACAAACGAGAGGTGTCAAATTCTCGAGCGCATTTCGACAGAAACAAATGGACCTCTCTGATCAATCATTCCTGACACTGACGCTATAATTCATACCTTTACCTCAGTAGTAGTAATTCGGTGCAGAAAATGAAAGTATAATAATAATAATAATAATAATAATAATAATAATAATAATAATAATAATAATAACTGTGCAAAGTTCCTGCGTCATGCTCTCGCATGTTGCTCCGTAAAGGATTTTGGGGGGGGGGCAGTCCTCCGTGAGGGGTGGTGTTCGTCCACACCGGAGGCGAGGAGGGTTGAGTTGGTGGGTTGAGGTGGTGGCACTCATCCCTCCTCCTCCTCCTCCTCCTCCTCCTCCTCCTCCTCCTCCCCTCCTCCTCCTCCTCCTCCTCCTCCTCCTCCACTCTTTGTAATGTAAAACCTATAATAAAGTCCATTTGTAATAAGACACGATTTATATAAAAATAATAATAAAACTTAGTTCCACGGTTTTATTAAATGCAGTAATTATTTTTGCCAGTTGCTCCTGAACACACCACCAACTTCAGTTATTTTAATTGGATGGCTTGATTTTATTATCATTCAAGGGAAATACAAAGACTACCAGCGATGTCCAGCAAAAAGGCAGTAATTACAGAATAGCTTTTCTCTAAATTTATTTTGCGAAATCAACAGAGAAAATTTTGAAAAGTCAACTTTCTAGAGATGGTCAAGGAGTCCTCCGTTAAAATTGACATTTATTCGAAGACAAAATTGCAACAAAAATGGCATGGGGACCGGCTTCTCTTCCCTACCACTGGTAATGACAACTGTCGGCAGAACTTCGTTTTCGGGGCCGACGTTAAAAATTTCAAAGCGAAACGAAACAACTTTTAGATGGCAAATCCATCGGTTTGCTAAGAAGTCTCTGGATACTGATTACACCTGACCCGTGGGAGAAGGCTGTGGTGGCCACAAGACGGCCCAGCAATTGCAAGTGGAAGAGCAGCAAAATAAAGAATTTTGATAGATGAATTATTGACTCTTTAAGTACAAGGTTAAAACAGAATTTTTGGTACAGAACTTAACTAACATTGATTGTTATTATTTTTCAGCTGTGGTTGATTTTTGTGTTTATTTAATGTTATTTTAAAAGAGCCACTGGTCATTTCTTTCAATTGTTTGTATTAAACATACAGGTACTTTTCAGTTTTTCTTTATAGACCTGATTCCATCTCTGTTTGACATGCAATTCCAGAAGGAAGGAAGAGCTGCCTTTAGGGAGATTTTAAGAGACTGCAGTCATGTTTGATGGGCAAGTGTGGAAGCACATTTTCATTTGTACACTTTAAAGGTTTTCGGATCGGCACAGTCATTCCAGAGGGCCATTATAAAGTGGATTGTTTTTTTGACCACAAAGAGTTCTTCTCTCCCCATTTTTCTAATCGGTGTTTATGATTTTTTTTTTGACACCTGCTGTCATTTTCCTGAGGTTATTGGTGTACAGTGTATTGGTTTTTTTTGGGTATATTTTATAGATTATTTTTATTTATGCAATTAATTTTATATATATTTGAATATCCCGGAGCTCTTGAGTGGAGAGGGGTAGGATAGGTTGGCAGACTTGAATAAGCCTGATTTAGAGTGTGTATAGAATTTGTTATATTGAAAATCCTGGGTCTGTTAGGAAGGGCTTGTTGCTTCTTAATGTTTATGAAAATGTTAAGGTGATGAAGGCAGAATGTAAACCAGAGATAAAGAGGAAGTATGTCAGTAGAACTTTTAATAGGCAGATTCAGTTGAAAAGAACAGAAAACTGTCTTGTTTAGGCTGATGATTTTAGAAAGAGAAACTGTGCTATACATGCATTGAGTAAGATGATTCTTCTTCTTCCCAACATAAGTCTGCAATGCTTTTTTATTAATCTAATAAAAGCTCTAAAGTTAGTCCCAAATTTTCAGGAAGTCAACGCAAGTTTTTGTTTCTTTTGAGAGATACCGAGGTTGCTGGCCAAGTAGGACTTGGACCACTCTTATTGAACAAATTGTTAATAAGGACAGATAGTTTATGTTACCTTGAACGAAGATCTGTCCTCAGATTATGATTCTGTGAAGGCCATAGTTTTGAAACTTACTTGTTGGCGACTGTCCTTAGACAAATCAATTTTGAAGGAAAGAGGGCAGACTTTTGAACGTTCATTTTAAGAGCAGTTTGCTGGCGACTGGTTAAAGTCTAAGGAGGTGACGGACTTTGAGAAATTAAAAGAATTGATTTTGGTTGAGGAGTTTAAAAACGTGCCTAATGAGGTGAAGGTACACCTCGAAGAGTTAAAATTAGAAACTTTGCAGGAGGTGGCTATTGCAAGTGATGAGTTACCTCTCTCTCATAAAAATGTGATAGGGGAGGTACCCAGAAATGAGAAATCTGGTTGGGTGAGAGTTAACAGGTGTAGTAACCAGAACAGGTATAACAGGCCTAATGATAATTATGGTTCTCGTACTACTCCTGTTAACAGCTATAGAAGGCAGACCACAGATAACCCGGAGAAGTTGAGAACTTTGACTTGTTTCTTCTGTCATAAGAAGGGACATGTCAAGAGCAGGTGTTATGCATTTAAAAGGTCACAAAGGACCGAAAGACGACCGGTAATGGCCATTCGAAGGAATGAGAACGAGTCAGTGGCTGAGAACTCTAATAATCAATGACTAGGCAATAAGTCACTGGCTCCTTTTCAGAAATTTTTGTCTAATGGTTTAGACCGCTCTGGGAATTCGACTGAGCAAAGAAAGGTTAAAATTTTGGGTGACACTGGGGCTGGTCAGTCTTTAATTCTCAGAGAATCTTTACCTATTGATTTAGAATGTTCAAATAAGGAATATGTTTTGTTAAGTGGTTTTCCAGATACGGTCAGGTCTTACCCGGTTGAGAGTTTTTATTTATCATGCCCGTCTTTTTCAGGTTATTTAAAACTGGCCATTATTGATAAATTTCCTATTAAAGATGTGGATTTGGTGTTAGGGAATGATGTCGCCCTAATAAATAAAACTTTCCCTATTGTATTAAATTCCAGTAATGAAATATCTGTAGTCACTCGATCGAAGGCTAGTAGTGTTGACTCGGCAGAGTCGGTAGTTGATGTTGATTTGAGTAGTTTAGATCGTAGTGATAGCTTAGTTGTAGATAGTGGTGTGTTGGATAATAAACTTAATTGGACTACTAAGGAACTTATTACAGCTCAGAAAGCAGATTTTAAAGACCTGCCAGTTGAGTCTGGCGAAATTACTGATTTGACTGTCCCTCGATTTAAGATAATTAATAATATTTTGTATAGAATAAGTAGACCTTTTGATGCCATTAACACAGGTTGTGAAATTGTAAAACAGATTATGGTTCCTTTTGTTTATTGAAAGGAGTTAATGACATTGGCTCATGAAAATGGTTTGGCTGGTCTTTTTGGTGTTTTTAAAACCACTCGTAAATTGTGTGAAAGTTATTTTTGGCCTAAGATGAAAGATGATGTTAAAAAATTTGTAAATAGTTGTGATGCATGTCAAAAGGTCGGGAAGCCTAATCAACCAATTCCAAAGGCACCATTATATCCTATTCCTGTTGTTTCTGAACCATTCAGAGAGGTAATTATTGACGTGGTTGGTCCTCTGCCGAAAACTCGTAGTGGCAATCAGTATATTTTAACAATTATGGATAGGATGTCTCGATATCCTGAGGCAATACCACTATGAAATGTAAAAACTGTTAAAATTGTTGAAGTATTGTTTGAATTTTTCACCAGGTTCGGAATGCCCAAAATAATTCAGTCCGATTGTGGGTCTAATTTTCTGAGTAAATTATTTAGGGAGAAGATGGCTGAGTTAAAAATTAAACATATGACTTCTTCTCCGTACCACCCTGAAAGTCAAGGTGTTTTGGAACGATTTCATCAAACCGTGAAGTCTATGATAAAAAAATATTGTTTGGTTAATGGTTCCGAATGGGATAAGGAACTACCTTATTTATTATTTGCATTTCGGTCAGTGCTAAGTCAATCTTTAGGATTTTCACCTTTCAGCCTTATTTTTGGTCATTGTGTGCGTGGTCCATTGGATGTGGTTCGTGAATCTTGGGAGGGGACGCCCTGATATAAATTTATTAGATTATGTTAGTAATTTGGGTGATAAATTAACGAAGGCTTGGAAGTTTGCTGGTGAAAATTTATTGTGTAGCCAAAAGAAAATGAAATACTTTTTTGACAGAAAGGCTAAGGAGCGTAATTTTGTAGTGGGTGATAATGTTTTGGTATTGCTTCCCATTCCAGGAAACCCTTTAAAAGCTTCATTTTCAGGACCGTGGAAAATTTTAAAGAAATTAAGTGATGTTAATTATTTAATTGAAACTCCTGAAAGGAGGAGACCCTACCAGCTGTGTCACATAAATATGTTAAAAGCTTATAAAGGTCGTGACAAAGTTATTCCCGTGGCATTAGTTGGTGATACTACAAAGTGTAATGGTATTAATTCTTTTTCTTTTCCAGACGTGAGTAATTTTGATGATGATTGTTTTGATGGTGCCGAATGGCCTAGTGATAATGAACATTCTTTAGAAAATTTTTCAGAAATGGTTTCACATTTAAATTTAGTAGAACAGGGATCTTTGAAAAAGTTAGTTTTTAGTTATAAGGATTTATTTTCGGATGTTCCAGGACAGACCACTGTCCTTGAACATGATGTGGATGTGGGTAATGCAACTCCGGTAAAATAATCCCCTTACAGGTTAAATCCATTTAAAAATGATGTTGTGGATAAAGAGGTTGATTATATGTTACGACACGGGCTGATCGAACCCAGCAACAGTCCGTGGTCTTCACCTGTTGTTTTGGTAAAGAAACAGGATGGTCAATTCAGGCTTTGTTTTGATTACCGCAAAGTCAACGAGGTCACAAAGCCTGATAGTTATCCTCTACCCAGGATAGAGGACTGTATTGACAGGATAGGGAATTCAAAATATATAACTAAATTTGATTTGTTAAAGGGGTATTGGCAAGTTCCGCTGTCCAAACGGGCACGGGATTTGTCGGCGTTTGTAACGCAGCGAGGACTCTACCAATGTAAAGTAATGCCTTTTGGGATGAAGAATGCTGCTGCAACCTTTCAAAGGTTAATGAATACTTTGGTCCAAGGTTTAGAGGGGTGTGTTGTTTATATTGATGATATTGTGATTTATAGTGATGACTGGGACACCCATCTTAAACGTATTAAGGCCTTATTTCAGGTACTTAGGAAAGCTGGTTTGGTTATAAACCTCAAAAAGAGTGAGTTTGCCAAAGCAAAGGTTGTGTATTTGGGTCAAGAAGTAGGATTTGCCACAAAGTGGCTCCAAAACAGGCAAACGTAGACTCTATTAGGCATATTGAAATACCGAAGTGTCGAAGGGATGTCAGAAAATTCCTTGGTTTAGTAGGGTATTATCGTAGATTTGTTAAGAATTTTTCTGATATCGCTGAGCCCCTGACTAATTTGTTATGTAAGAATGTGACTTTTGTATGGACTAATGATGCCCAAAATGCCTTTGAAAAATGAAAGCAGGTCCTAATGAATTTCCCTATATTGAAAGCCCCGGATTTTGACGTTCCTTTTTCGCTTGCTACTGATGCGAGTGATGTTGGAGTTGGAGCAGTTTTGTTGCAGGAAGATGCTCATGGAGTATCTCATCCTGTTGCCTATTTCTCCAAAAAGTTATCCCCGGCACAACGGAAATACTCGACTGTAGAGAAAGAGACTTTGGGATTAATTTTAGCTGTTAATCATTTTCAGGTGTATTTATCCTCTACAGGGACTCCGATTAAAATATTAACGGATCATAATCCGTTGATTTTCTTGAACAGGTTTAGGAATAAAAATCAACGGCTGATGCGTTGGAGCCTCCTGCTTCAGGAATGGAATTTTAGCTTTTCACACATTCCAGGCAAAAGTAATGTTGTCGCTGATGTGCTGTCACGCATCAGTGACTGATCAATAGGTTGATTTGAGAAAAACCTTTTTGTTCTTCGTTAATTATTATTTGTAAAGTTTTTTGTATATATTTATATTAATTGATTTGATTAATCCTATAAATTTATTGAATGTACAGGTTTCCAGGTGTGTTGTTTCCAGGTGTGTTGTAATTTTGTTGTGTCAGGTGTTTGTTTTGTTTATGAAATAATTTAGGATTAAGTATTTAAGATTAAGATGTTAAATGTCGTGATTTGCAGGTTTTTCTTCGGTGTCGTCTTTGATTAAGAGTGGTTAAGGGTACTTTTGATTTCTGTTTACTTTAGTATGTGTTGTTGGTGGAGGTTAATTTTAAGGTGTTACCATTGTCTTGTGTATGTCCAGGTTAATTTTAAGGTGTTACCATTGTCTTGTGTATGTCCAGGTTAATTTTAAGGTGTTACCATTGTCTTGTGTATGTCCAGGTTAATTTTAAGGTGTTACCATTGTCTTGTGTATGTCCATTAATGATGTGTGTATTTAAGGCCCAAACCCGTTTAGTGTGAGGATGCTCTCTGAAGTGTAGAGGCACTAAAACTGAGTGAAGTGTAGTGAAAAGACGCTCTTTGAAACTCAATGAGTCGCAAAAACAAGTAGTGTTGAGTATGGACGCTCTCTGGAGTGAAAAGAGGCATTATTGGAAAGTGTTGTGAAGGGCCACAATATTGAGTGTGTAGTAAATCATTGATATGAGGACAGTGTGTTACGTTTTTCTTTTTTTTTTTTATTTTTGGTGATTGATGGTTAGTTTTTATAAATCATTAATCATATACTGTTATGTCCCTGTTCTTTGTTTATGCCAATGGTCCACATTAATTCTTTCTTTACATAGCTTAGATAGGTCACGTGCTCACGGGTCTGTAGCACAGCACAGCCGTTTTTTAGGCGCTACAGGCTGGTGTATGAGTGGTGACCTAGACTAAGTTAAGGTTAATCTATTAAGGTTTTGGTCCTTATTTTTGTTTGACTGATATTTGTGTTTTCAGAATAATTTAGCCAGGTCACGGGCTCACGGGTCTGTAGCACAGCACGGCCGTCTTTTAGGCGCTACGGGCTGGTGTATGAGTGGTGACCTTGGTTGAGGTAACACTAGCCCCATTGTGGTCGATTTATATTTTTGTTGTCGGTTGTCTAGGTTTAGTCTAATAATAGGTTAGTCTTGTTAACATTGCTGCTCTGCTAACCTGTGCCCACCACTCCACTTGTGAGTTCATGGGGATATTACCATATTTCTTCGTATGTTGGTACTGATGTTATTTTTGGCGTGGTCACTATAAGTTATTTACTTGTATTAGCTTTAAGTCTTAGTATTAAGGTTAAGATTTGATATCTATTGACTGTATTGAAAGTGGTACGTTTTTTTGCCACTACTAATCTATTTTTGCTGGCAATGTGATATAGTATTTTTAATCACTTTTGAGTTTTGTCATTGGACTTTAATTTTTCTTATTGTCCCTGTTTTATTTCATATAGATTGAATTGCTATGTTAGCATTTTTATATATTTCTTTGAATTTTGAGTTAAGTTCAATACTTTGTAGAAAAATTTTCTTGTGGAAAATTTTTTTTTTTTTGGTGGGTGAGGAGGTGTCAGTATGTGTTAAATTTAACGTAAGTTAATTTGTTTTGAATAAGTCACTTTGGCAGTAATTATTTTTTTGGAACGTAATGACCCTGTTTCCTCCTCCCCGACATTTCTGTCTTGTTGTATAGTTTTAATTACAATGAGCTTGTTTTATTTTCACGTGTGGTGTTGGCCGGAGCTGTATTCGGCGCTGTCTCGCCAGGTCTGGATCAGTCGTTTCTGGACATTAACATTTTGAGGGCTTGATTTATTTTGGATTATCCCCGGATTACGAGATCTTCCTTTCTCCGGTTGCTGCTGCTGACCTCCTTGGAGAGATTGATTATTCTTCAGTCTGCACCCTTGGTTCAGTTATTTTGCCAAGGGGACCTCTCTGCCAACTGGTAAGGTGTGATTACCTGTCGGACAGCCGTGTCCGTTGATCGTCTTGCGACGTTAAAGTGATTCTTTCTTCAGTCTGCGCCCTTGGCCCAGTTATTTTTGCCAAGGGGACCTCTCTTACGTTTGGTAAGGTCTTAGGAATATAGATTATTCTCCTCGACCCGTGATTTAAGGCTGTGGTGGACTACCACCGTTTTGAAGCTCATTAATGAAGCAGTTTATTTTTGATAAATGTTTAGTGTGTAATAAGTTAGGTTATTCTGACTTTTCGACATTCTATTACTTTCAGGGCCCTCTCTTTAAAGTGTAATTGCATAGTCTATCTTAATTTGGTGTAAGTGTGTTTGTTATCCGATGTTTTCAGTGTGTGGTTGATTTTTGTGTTTATTTAATGTATTTTGTAAGAGGCTCAGTGGTCATTTCTTTCTAAAAGTTTGTATTAAATATTAAGGTTTTATTTTCTGTTTTTCTTTATCCTCCTTGATTCCATCTCTGTACACTCTGTTGCGGCCATTCCACCTATTGTGGACTTGGTCGTTAGTGACTTTATTTGTATTTTAAGAGACTTGTGTATGTTTGATGGGCGTGGGCCCATAAGACACGATTTATATAAAAATAATAATAATAAAACTTAGTTCCACTGTTTTATTAAATGCAGCATATTGCCAGTTGCTCCCGAACACACCACCAACTTCAGTTATTGTGATGGATGGATGATGCTCATCCTTATCATTCAAGGAAAATACAAAGACTACCAGCGATGTCCAGCAAAAAGGCAGTAATTACAGAATAGCTCATCTCTAAAGGTGCGAAATCAACAGAGAAAATTTTGAAAAGTCAACTTCTAGAGATGGTCAAGGAGTCCTCCGTTAAAATAGAAGACATTTATGTCGAAGACAAAATTGCAACAAAAAATGGCTATGAAATTACTCGGCTTCCTCCCTACCACTGCCAATACAACCCGGCAGAACTAATTTGGGGCCCAAGTGAAAAATTTCAAAGCGAAACGAAACAGCTTTAAGATGGCAAATCCATCGGAACTTGCTAAGAAGCTCTGGATACTGTGACACCTGACAACTGGGAGAAGGCCTAAACTTTTAAGTTTCAAGTAAACATGAAAATAATAAATTGATAAATGTGCTTTTAAATTCATTGACCATGATTTTGCTATACTGTATGTTATAACTACACCTAAGGGTGTAATGATTATAATATATTAATTATATAATTAATATACACGGGTATTTATATCGTACAGAACACCAGTAGTATATTCTTATCTACAATACACTCCCTTTATGAAGGTATCACAAGTATATGTTATCCCTGATATGGGTATATTGTGCGGTATATTATACTTCTTTATATACCTCCCGATAGGGCGCTATTTTAACCACAAGAAATAATTCCTTTTTCTACCCCTATTATACCCTTAATTTTTTAGGAGTAAATACATGAATCTCTTTTAACCATCTACTTCTACTAATTCTCAACACATGGTCTATCTCGGGATTCAGCTTTTGGTATGTTTGTTAAATGAACAGAACAAGCCCAAGCTCTTGCTTCAACAGGCTCAGCTGCTTCATTCAAAATGTTGTATTATGTATTGACCAACCATCCTCAACCGTGAATTCCAGCCCCTATATGCTTTGCTTGGTTTAAAATAACACCTATATTGATATATCGACTTCCTCTCGTAATAAAATCGAGTAGTACCTTCTGTCCTTAGCAGTAACTGGGATCATAACTGACTTAGCTTGAACTACTTAGGAGAGGACCTCACATCTGTACTGAATGGCTCTCTCCTCCTGCGTCTGCGTGTCATCAGTTCATGGCATTCGTCATGGGTTCAGCTTAAACTTATACTACATCTAAGTTCATATTAATGCAGCGACATCCTTCCAGCATACATATTCTAGCACAGCCCGTAGCTTGGGGTCTGGTATTTCGCCATAAATGCATGCTACGTCTGCTGAAACCCTGGCTCTATCGATAATGCCCTAACTTTTCTTGTCTGAAAGTTGGGATAAGTGTAGATTAGACTAACACCGTCATGGCGTACACCTTCTCATTCTTCGAGTCTGCAGGCACGAGTAGCCTATGTGACAAATGATGAGTGGGTCCGTCCTTCCTCATCTGTCCTCATACCGCCTTCCTTCCTTCCTTCGGTGGTATGGTGACAGGTAAAGAGGCCTACAGGTAAACACAACTCACACCACTCTACAGTTACAGACAGTCACTGTAAATATATCCGAGGCACCGTTCCTCATCAGTAAACGAAGCCAAAATTAGCAGAACTCAGCATTCCATAATTGATTGATGGCACACACAGCACTCTATGAGGAATTGAAGGAATAGCAATGTGTATTAACTAACTTGTATTGGACGAAATGATCCGAGATACGTCGCTAACTTACTACTGAAAATTTGCTAACTTATTTTTGCGGCATGATGAGAGGAAAGGAATGACTTCAACGCATTCAAATATATAGCGCTGGGACGCTTTCAGTGTGGTTTAGTGAACAATGGCCCTATTATTCTTTTGACCCGTGAGCTTTCGAATAGACAGGCCTCATATTTTCACTATCATGAATGTCCTATAAAGGCTACAGTTTTTTGTATGAGTATACACACACTTTTTCCAGCTTCGACTTCCGTAATAATGGAGCCTCAAAATGATCAACAAACCCGCTGACTTTGCGTCAACGATGACGGGCCTCTGTCATGCCATGTCCTTGAAACACCCAAAAAGTCTATTGAATGGCAGATTTTAAAAAAGGCCTTATATATAAGCTGTCTACTTTTGTTAAAATCTGCTGGATTCTGTCAATAACAACACACGATAACCAAATGAATTTGGAGTGATGCAGTGACAAATCCATTCAGAATTAACGCTGGCTCGTGCATCGTTCGGGCACATTCTGTTTCAGCCAAAAACAGGCATTTTGCAACTAACAAGACTACAACAAATCCAGTCCAAATTACGGCAATTCCTGTGTGTGTGTGTGTGTGTGTGTGTGTGTTTGTGTGTGTGTGTGTGTGTGAGAGAGAGACAGAGAGAGAGAGAGTGTGTAAATTTTCCAGATTCGAAGGTGACTGTCAAGTGGGAACACCTACAGTATGTATGGAGTGCAGTAGCCTAATAACGCAACCTGACTTGCAGGCAAATCAAGATGAACAAGAACTTTTAATGTTCCATATTCAAGAGGCCTTCACCAAAGAGTAGATACAGACTACACTGCCAGTATACCTGCATCACAATGTACTACAGTATATATAAGGATACTCAAAACACTAATTTACATATATACTATCAACATTAGCAATGACTTTCTTTTTTACACCACCCCATGCTCATGACCAAACACTCTATATATAAAAGCTTGGATGGCACCACCATTCGCACTGTGGTCATTTCAAACTGGCTGGAAACAAAGAATCTTCTTTCCTTAATAATGTCAGTTAAGGCAGGAACTTCAGGTCACAGCAAAGAAAGACACGGGATTCGCTCGACTCAGCCGCATCAATCCAGACGGAGGAGGAGGAACACTTATTCAAGCGACCTCTGATCGCCAAAGCTTAAGTAAAAGGATTCAATGACTTATTTCAACAAATAGCCTACCTTTCACTACATAGAACAAAGCCACACACTTGTACTTTAGTTTAAATTCCCTTTATATATATTAAAGACATAGAATACTCCCTGTTATTTGTAAGACTTCCAGACAGGAAAACTAGAGAAGGCAAAAATGGAGATTCAGGAAATCATAATATATCAGTGAACGAGAAGTGATAGCTTTAAACTAAAAAATAAAAGCAGTCCATGTCCTGAAGTACGAAGATGACATTGTCGCTAAATTGTAAAGAAAAATCCATGGATAAATAACCTCAATCTCAAAAAATGGCGACCTAAAAATTGTAAAGGAAATGCCAGCCAAAGATGACAATACAAACACTCCATCATCAAATGCACAACGCAAATAATGAAAGGCTATATATCTATGACAGAGGTATACACAATCGTCAAAGCTCAGGTAGAGAAAAAGGGCGGAACGTTTGAGCTGGGTTTATACACATCACCAAGTTAATACACCTATCGTACCAGAAATAAATACCCTCTCAATGGATAGGCAGCAGGGTATTTTTGGTAAGATTATATCTTTTTAAGACGTATTTCAGTGTTAAAAGTTAAGTATAATTTTAGTTTTACCAGATCACTGGAGCTGATTAACAGTTCTCCTAGAGGAGGGCTGGGACCGGAATGATTAGACTTATTTTACGTGGCTAAGAACCAATTACATTTAGCAACGTGACCCACAGCTTATTGTAAACTGGATCACATTATAGCGAGAATGGAATTCTATCACCAGAAATAAATTCCTAACTTTTCATCAGCCGGTTGGGGAATTGAACTCCGCCTATCGATGACAGTCCGAAACTTTAAAAATGGGCTTCGAAGTGATATCGATTATGTCATGAAATTTAACTTTACCTTTATCAATCATATTGTTACACTGATAGTAACGCAAACAAAATGTTGCTAATAATATATTAGTTTTGAGTTATTGATAATTTTGCAGCAAGTCGGTATGCTGTACAAATGTAGTATTTATAATTATTTGTTGCTAAGACTCATTTCGATTACACAATCGTGAAGAGATATATATATATATATATATATATATATATATATATATATATATATATATTATATATATATATATATATATATATATATATATATATATATATATATATATATTACATAGACATACGCATTAGTATAGTTTGTCGTCTCTTATGCTCTCAAGACTCAAGTGACTCGCTAAACATCTCAGTCCAGCAGTGTTACGCGTGTGTGGTGGAGGCGAGGTGTGGTTGGTGGAGGTGAGGTGTGGTTATTGAGCAATATTTTGAAGTTTTAAAGAATTCTGGGACAGTATTTTTTCGGTGAAACTTACTGCTGCTGATTTAAATATTAGGAAACGAACTTTTCCAAGCGAAATATTATAAAAAAAACTTTAATTCTCCGAAGAAACATCGCTGCCAGTGTATCCCTGACAGTGTGGCGCCAGTATTTCAAAACATGTAACGTGCCTCCTCCTACCGCCCAAACAACACTTCTGCAAGTTCTGCTGTCTTCGTATTAAGGTGCAGCGCGCAACCGCAGATCACACCTCCCCCTCATCCACCACCCGCCTTCATCACTAATACTTTTTGATTTTCAAGCGAGATGAATATAACAAATTGATAAACCAAACTTTTAAAATCATTGACCTTATGATTTTATATACTGTAAGCATAACTACGCCTAAGGGTATTGCATTAATATAGTAATTATATAATTTATATACTCCGGTTAGTATATATCGCATAGAATACCCTGCAATGAGGTATCTTACCTACGATACACCCCTAAGTAAGGGTATCACAAGTATATGTTATACCTAATGGTAGGGTATATTGTAAAGGGTATATTATAGTTCTTAGTAAATTCCATGGGGTATGCTGTTTTAATCACTAGAAACACCCTTTTTCTACCCCTATTATACCCTTAATTTTTTAGAGTGTAGATTGTTTACACTGTATAGCCGCTGCAAAGTGTTCGAATGTTACATGCCCTATCAGTGCTATAAATGTCAGGAATTTGGTCACAGCGCAACAAATTGTAGAAATGACCAAGCTTGCCCTACAGATGGTGAAAATCACAAATCAAATGAATGTGCTGTAGCAAGAATTTCAAGCGTAAAAAATTGTGCAAAGAAAGGTCAGAGTGATATTTAAACATAGAACATATGACACAATAAGTGCACAGTATATAAAGAATACAATCAAAGGTGAAAAATAATACACCATGGCTTGACTAATAATCTTCTATGCAATTGAATAAACATACAGTCCGTAGGAAATAAAACTAACACTATTAGAAATCCAATAAATGATTACAATGTAGATATATGCATGCTAACGGAGACTTGGCTAAGTAATAATGTAAGCGATTACTCTAAAATAAATGAAATGACGGCAAGGTCTCACAACTTTACCATGTACCGAGAGAAAAAAACGGTGGTGGATGGGAATATTTGTCAAAAAAGTGTACAAAGTATCTATGATGAACCAAAATGTGTTCAGTACATTTGAATACATCAACACCAAAATCACACACATAAACAAACACATACAAATCATAAGAGTTTATAAACCTCTAAGCACAAGTAAGAGATTATTCCTAGAGGAATTCAGTGACTTCCTCGTTGTTAGCTGATAAAAAAAATATGCTGATTTATGGTGACTTCAACCTGCATCTGCATGATAACGATGACAAATATGTCAAAGACTTTATAGAACTATTTGAAAGCCACGACCTCGAAAATGTTGTGAACAAATGTTATGCAATGAATTTGAAAGTATTTCTACAGTGAATAAGTATGAAATTCATCGATCAGATTATTATGAGAGAGAGAGAGAGAGAGAGAGAGAGAGAGAGAGAGAGAGAGAGAGAGAGAGAGAGAGAGAGAGAGAGAACGAGACGGTGTTGAGATAACTTGAAAATGATGAGCCATGAGACCAAGCAAATTGAGCTTCAATTAAACAAACTGGAACGGGAAAGTAAGGAGGAGCTAAAGGAATTATTATGAAGTGAAAAGGTCGTACAAAATTCGACCTGATTTGTCCTTCCCAAAAGTGGGAGTTGAAATTGAACCATTAAGATTAGAGACTTCTCAAAGAGGCGGAGTTTTGGTCCAAATAGTCCATGGGACACAGATCTTACCCTAAAGGTAAGATCTGCCGCTCTCCTCTGACATCAAGAGAAATTTTCTAGTCCAGTGTGATCATTGTAGAACTATTTAGTGCATAAGAATAAACGTAAGAAAGTGCCCGGCGAAATCACTTTAACCCTCCCTGAAATAGTTATAATGAAAGTGTGAGAAGAATTATTTACTGCTATCGTGCATATCCATGAGTAACCGAGTTCTCGGCTATTGCAGAACATCAACACAATAAACAGAAGCAGAGTCATTCAAACATTGGGAACGCATACCACAACATAAAAAAGTGCATATGCGTAATATAAAACTGGTGGCAGCTTGGAGGGATTTCGCCCAGCGCACATTTGAAAAACAATAAATGTTCACGGCCCTAGAGAAATTTACAGAGAGTGAAGAGTGACTGTGCCAATAACTTAACTCTCAATTTAAAAGCGTAAATAATTTCAAGACGGTCTTCAGCACTAGAAACATCAACACAGCATTAGAAGGTTGCAGAAGGAACGAAGCAGGAACGAAATATTCCACGAAGCGGCGAAACTTTTTGCGTCGATCGGAGTGAAAAATTAACAGCAGTAAATTTCTGCCAGTTTGAAGTTTCCGAACGTTTGGATAAGATCAACAAGAAATTCAGTTTAATAATTAACTATTACAATAATTAGAACAATAGTAATAATCACGGCATAGATCAGCGGTGATTTTTATAAGAAGTATAACAAAATTTATGAGACTAGCGGCAACTCGTAGCTAATCTTCGCCGATTGCAGCAAGTGAAGACTGACGAAAACAAACAGTGCTGGTGGACGTATGAAAGTCGCTAATATCTACGTCAGTTCAGTGAACTTTTCTATCGTGTACGGACTTAAAATATACGAAATCTTCTGATTAAATTTTTGGTCGCTAAAAGGGCGACTTAGCGGAAGGTAGTGGTAGCAGAGCGGCGACGAACGACGGCGAAGAACGACGGCAACGAAAGATAGTGAAGAAATCGGAACGTTGATAACCACCCTCCCGAGAGGAAGTTGCGTCTTCAATCAACAGGAGAAAGACACTGGTGACTTCAGATTTTCCACTCATCGTTACTTCAACAAATAATTTGAAGGGATTCCAAATTTTCTTCGACAAATTCAGCGAGTACTGGAAGTCGGCCGAGCTGTGCCGATTATCGCTGGAAGCTGACAACATCAGCGATATCTTCAAGTGCAAGGCGACACGAAGCTGTTTGAATAGTAATCATTCATTCCTAGTATCGGGGAATTATCAAGAGAATTTTTTTTTGTGAATTAAATTTTTATATAATTATTTTCCCTGCAGTGCAAATAATTTTAACATAATAATTTAAGTAGTTATTTTTTTAATTTATTCGAAATAATATCTATTGTTGTACGAAGGAAACAATTTTTTCCATATTTAGTAATTTTTTACGAATAGAAATTTTCAGCTCACTTGGTGATAGAGATAATTTTGTTTAAAATTATTTTATCAATTATCATTTTATATATTAATTTGGCAGCATTTTTTTTTTTTTGCAGTGGAACCCAAACAATTACAGGATGAAAACCAATCTCAGACTTTTTCAGATTGTGAGAGTCCTATGAAGGAATGAGTTGAGAAAATTGAATTTCTATTGTCAAATGCAGTCACTAAGAACTCAGCAAACATGCAACTAAAGTAAGTACCTGCTTCTCCAATTTTTTATTTTTATTTATTTTTCATTCTTGGAATCATTGAATATTTTATTAGTTAATATGAATGAATCCTTTGATGAAGTAATTTACCGACTGCAACATACAAGGGGGCGGAGACCAGACTCCAATATAACCTTAGGCTCAAAAATTGAACGACTTTCTAGACAAATTAATCCTAGGTAATACTTCAGACCCAGACGTTCTCATAGTCAGGGTCCCCCACTTAGTTTACCGACAAATAGTGCGCCTAACACTTCCGTTGTAACCACTAACCCAACAAATTCGACTGTACCTAGACGCTACGTCATGGCACAAGCCGCGGTAATCACCCAAGCCACTAGATTTTGTGGAACGGTAGACCCAAGTAATGTAGATAAAAGTAGACTAGAAGAATATAGTGTAAATCGATGGTTGGCAGACACAGAAAGCAGAATTTCAGCTGCTGGTATCACAGATGAGAGAAAGTAAATAGATGAAGCACTCTTGTGAAGTAATTGACTATAGTCAAGTTTTTCTTTGAATGTATCTTATAGGCATTCATATAATTTTATTTCCATGCACCTGCTTACATGACTACTTTATTCATTTTTTGCATTACATTATTATTAAGGTTTACTCTTGGTTGGTTGGCTTAGAGTTAAATTTGTAATGATTTTATGGTGTTGGAGATGGCTAATCCTCTTACATTAATTGGATTCAGTTTATAGTTTTGTACATTGTAGTCAATGGTGGTATGTGGCCGAGGATGTTATGCAAATGAATTTGAAGTATTTCTACAGTGAATAAGTATGAAATTCACTGATTGGGATTATGAGAGAGAGAGAGAGAGAGAGAGAGAGAGAGAGAGAGAGAGAGAGAGAGAGAGAGAGAGAGAGAGAGGAGAGAGAGAGAGAGAGGAGATTTGGTGTTGATAACTTGAAATGATGAACATGAGACCATAAATTGAGTTTGACTAAACAACCAACGATATGTGGAGCAAGGAGGAGCTTAAAAGGAATGATTGAGAAGTGAAAAGGTCATAAATTGACCTGATTTGTCCTTGCCAAAAGTGGGAGTTGAAATTGAACCATTAAGATTAGAGTAGACTTCTCAAAAGGAGGCGGAGTTTTATTCAACATAGGTCCAGAGTTCATTCTGATCAATTTTTAGTTAGAGTTAACTTGAAACTTTAGGTAAGATCTGTGCCGCTCTCCTCTCTGGGACATCAAGAGAAATTTCTTCTAAGTCCAGTGTACTGGCCGTGTGAACTATTTAGTGCTATAAGAATAAACGTAAGAAAGTGCCCGGCGAAATCACTTAACCCCCTCCTGAAATAAGTTATACAGTGTGAGAAGAATTATTTACCAAGTATCCTGCGTTCCTATGAGTAACCGAGTTCTCGGCTATTGCAGAACATCAACACAATAAACAGAAGCAGAGTCATTCAAACATTGGGAACGCATACCACAACATAAAAAAGTGCATATGCGTAATACAAACCTACATCAGTATGGTACCATACAATTGACCTACAGTAGTGATACAAAACAAAAACAACGAGATTGTGAATGACATACAGGTTGAGCCTGAATGCGCGATATCTCCAGTACATAAACTAGTTATATTTAGTATAAATATCTGGAAAGGTTATACACTAAAAAAAAAACTATCACTTACAGAAACAAAACCAACTTTAAAGCTGATGAAATTGATGAGAGCCTAAGAAAAAGAAGAGAAAAGAGCCAGAAGTGCAGGTGTCATTTGGGGAATATATACCTTGACAGACGACCAAGTACATATGTGTACAGGAAGCTGTTTTACATTCTATAGCAAAAGTATATTGGCGTCAAGCTACAACGATAAATGTCCAGAAGTAACAAGGCAAATAATAGTTAAAGAAAGTGCCAAATGTTTTAACAGTGAATTACGTGAAGCTAAGAAAAAGAAATGAAGAATGGAAGATCTATGGAAAAGATCGAAAGATTCAATAAGTAGTGTGGAAATTGGTCACTGTATAAAACAGCTAGAAATCATTACACCGGGACTGATTATGCAAACCAAGAAAAATATATTACAATAAAACAATAGAGTAGAAGAGAAAATCCTCCCAAAATCTATGACATTTAGCCGGAATATGGGGACTCAAGAAAGGTGAAATTCCACCGACGTCACAGACTACAAAACTCACATTGATAACTTTTGTGAACTACTTGAAGAAAAAATTGAAAGAATCTGCATTTAGTTAAGATAAGGAGATCTCTCTGGGTCTCCGGTGATTGTAATGAGAAATAGCAAATTCAGTAGTTTAAAGAACTGAACATGAATGACTGCCATGACTTTGACAAAATGATGAGAAAAGTAAAAACACCTATTGTGAAAATGACCTGTCTCCCTTAAGTGATATAAAAGAGGCAAAAGCTTTGATCAGTTGTGGGAGCTATCTTTTGATATTGTCAACAAGAGTCTAGCACAGGCATCTTTCCCAAATAGTGAAAAGATTGCTTGCATGAAGCCGGAATATAAAGGAAAAGGTGATGAAGAAAATCTGCTTTCTATAGACCATATCGAACCTATCGTACTTATCAAAACTTATAGAAACGGAAGTCACACAAAACGGGAAATTGAAACAGCTCAATATCATACCCATGATCGTCAGCATACAGAAAACCACTCAACAGAGACTACATTGTGTGCAATTATAAACGACATGGTAGAAATTATAGCAAATGGAAAATGTGGCATCCTGGTTATGCTTGACCTAAGCGAAGCATTCGACACAGTTAACCACAATCTATTGCTTGAAGACCTGAGATCAGTAGGCATCGAAGATGACGTACTCAAATGGTACAAAAGCTACCTAGAAAATGGGAAGGTTACAGTGGTTATATCAAATGTGAAATCAGAAGAGAAAAGCCTAACAAAAGGAGTGCCCCAAGGCAGCGTTCAGAGTCCACTGCTGTTTAGCATTTACACAATTGAATTATCTAAAATTCTAAATAAGCTTTCTCCATAAGTTGGCATAAACTGTATGTTGATGAGACCAAGTTCTATTTTTCCTGTTGAAAGCGGTAGAAGACACTATTAGTCAAATTGATGCAATAATGAAAGATATCAAAAATGGATGTCGGCGAAGAAATTGAAACTTAATGAAGACAAAACTGAATGTATGCTATCTGGATTCGACAGCACTACGAAAATAAGGAACACTTCACAAGAATAATCATTAGTTCGTTAACAATAAATTTTGTAGCAGTAGTGAGGAACTTAGGAGTATTTATTGATGATAAATTGTCGAAGAAGAAACATATATATATATATATATATATATATATATATATATATATATATATATATATATATATATATATATATATATATATAGTATATATATATATATATATATATATATATATATATATATATATATATATATATACATATATATATATATATATATATATTATTATATATATATATATATATATATATATATATATATATTGCATATTGCAAAACCTGTAATTATTTATGTTTAGAAACATTGCATTTATTAGAAAATACCTAAACGAAGATACTCTGAAAAGAGCAATTTGCTACCAAACACTTTCGAGGCTCGATTACTGCAACGTTATATACTACGGTCTCCCTAACTACCTATTAAGAAAATTGCAAGGAGTACAATAAAGTCACCAGGTTAATAAAAGGACTACGTTCCCGTGATAGAATTGAGCAACATTGGCTCCCAGTGAAAGCTGCTAGAATAGAATATAAAATACTACTTCTACAGTCTTAAAGCACTATAATATGATGAACTAAACATATCTCTGAGAAACTGCTTAAGCTTCTTCAGACCCGAAATGAATATTGTGATCAGACATGCAAGTGAAGCATATAGGCTATTTGAACATAGAACAGATTGTAAGTCAGGCGAGAGAGAGAGAGCATTTGTACACTGCGCAACAAGACTATACGACAAAATACCGCCTGAAGTGAAGAACATACAAGAAGAATGCAAATTTAAAAAGGAACTAAAGACTCTCCTATCCTGTAGGAGCTACGGATACTGATTTAGAAAACACTGAAAGATAATTATAAAAATAAGAAGCGCCTTATTTTGAAATGTACAAGGGCTCAGAAAGGGAATTATCATGTGGAGGGCTCTCTACAGAAATCCAAAGTGAAACAAAGTGAAAGTGAAAGACAAGATGATATGAAAGTGATAAATTGAGGTTGTAGAACACTGAGAGATGGTTCGGGACTTATTGAAGGAAAGATAAGGAACAGCTTGGTCAAAAATGCAGTAATTATAAGGAAGCAGGAGAAAATAAGTAGCAAAAAATAAGGACATAGCAGAAAATGGAGACAGGTCAGATGGGGAGTCTTCAGCCGGAATGTGTACCACATATTGGAGAGTGGGGAGAACCCCTTCCACCACGTGTGGCAAATTCAAGGGAAAATTTTTACGTAAAAAATTTAATATTAACTGCTCTCAGAAGCCTGCCTTAGAAGTACAGGAACGACCTGTTCAGTGAGGATTAAAATGAGCAAAATTGTTTCTAAGCCTGTACTAAACTAGATCAATGCAGAATATTTTCTTAACGCTTGTAAAGCTCTTGGTTTCCTTTATATATTTCAGAACGGGTCAAACACTGAACAAAGTAAAACCTTCCAAATGAATTATTTTTGTTTCGGAGAGAAAGAGCAGACTGTAACCACCACAGTAAAAGAAAATGAGTTAGTGTGAATGACACTGATGCAGAAGCAGCAGCACCACTTGGACACTTTACTCTCTTGCAAAACTCACCAAGGGACACCGACTGTCTAAGGACATCCAATCATTTCCTCATGTCCTCCCACTATTCGAAAGTCTTTCTTTCACTTTCAGATTCACACATCCTACGATTTCCTGGGGTAAAACTCAGTTCTTTTCCTACAGCCTACTTCATTATCCACTCGTTTCATACAGCTTTTTCTTTCTTACTTTGAATCTTCAGCTGAAAACCCTTAGGTCAGTGTCAACAGCCTATAATAAAACCAAGAGGGCTCCAAAGAGAAACCAGCCTGCAGAGAGAAAGAGAGAGAGAGAGAGAGAAGTTACAGGAGAAGGTGATAAATAGATAGGCCTATGAGGGAACAGAAAGTAAAACCAACACACCTGAATTCCGGAGACGTCAGTAGAAGGCAGGAATAAGCCAGTAATTCGACATTAGCTTCCTTTCCATTTCAGTTGCCTATTTTTGCATAATTGTTTTGGTAAAATATGATGCATAATTGTTTTGGTAAAATATGAAAGTCATTTTCTGTGCCAAGGCTAATACTATCATGGACACACCAAAGCCACTATTTAGCCCTTACTCTTTGCACCAACTTCTCTCTCTCTCCCCTGATTTGAAATGGCTCCCAACAATTTCTTGCATTTGATCAGCCTTTATGAAGCCTTCTTGGTCTTCACTGTAACCACGGCTTGACTGAAGACAAATTGTTTATATTACAGTTTTGGTCTAAAGTTTCCAAACCTGCAGTTCTCTGCAAGTTGACTAACCTCATCCCTTCATCTGAATGTCAATGGAACTATTCAAGTTACTGCAGTTTCTGCCACGAGGAAAACCGACTCAAAAATTTGCATAATTTTTTATTCAATGCCACAAAAAATTCTTCGAACTCAAGTCTTGATTCTAAGATGTTTGAAACTGTGCCTAGTTTGGATTTTTTCTATAAGGAATGTTAGGTAATAAGAGTTTTCTCTTTAAATGTAATTAGTCATTAAGTCATTTTCCCCTGCGCTACCATCACCATTGACTTTTGCGACAACTACAGAGGTTGCTACAAGGTGAAAGGAAAGCTCAGAAGAACTGCAGTCATTCAGTTATAGAGAGAAGTGTGTCTAGCCAACTAGGAATAAATCCGATACAGATATCATGATCCCTTACTTGGATTAAACTATTTTGTTGGGCGCCAAATATTCGTCCAAGGATGGGGACTAGATAAACCAGATCTTTATAATCATCTTCCTGTGAAATGAAGGGGTAGCCTTCTTCTCGGCCGAAGATCGTTAACCCGAAAACTGAAAGAACTTCATGACATTCTTGTAAGTACAGTTACGGGCAAATATATTTCGAGGGAGAGAGGAACTTTTGTTAAACCTATCACAATATAAAGGCACAGTTCTCTCGCCTAGGCTCGTGCTTTTGTACGAAGGTGGTGATTCCAGAGTTTATCTAGATCTTGGTAGTATCTGTCACACACTCATGATTCGATAAACATTTTGTAATAAACTGTAAGTGTACCTCTTAAAATCCTAGTTTTAAAATTAATTTCAATTGTGTAAGCAATTCCTTGCAATCGTGCAATATGACGCCTCATAAAAATAATTGGCCCTTTTATCAGAATATGCTGGAACAGGTACAAGGAAATGGAAGCAACTATCTGCATTAGCTGAATCCTTACCATGCTGGAATAAAACCTCTTCCCCAAAGCTTATTTCTACATCCTTCACGCCACTCTAGGGTTCCTGTCTGTGGCCAAAGGCACTTTGCTATGACAACGTTAACTTTCGTGTGACCACCAAATCCCAGGTTCTCAGGAAGGCCATGAGAAAGGCAATATCATACACTTGCTTGCAACTCGATCCATGGAAAGACCA
>NW_027100727.1:612500-660000 GCF_040412425.1 Macrobrachium rosenbergii
TTTTATGAATAAGCCAGGTAGTGAGGAGGAAGTAGTAATTTTAAGGGATACTGGTGCAGCTAGACATTATTGTTAGAATCTGTGGTACCCCAGATGTTGAGATTTGTGAAAATGAAGTAGTATTATTAGGTGGCTTTCGATAGTGTTGTGTCTTGCCCATTGATTACTGTTAAACTTAAGTGTAGTATAATAGAGGGTGAGGTAAAAGTGGCAGTGGTTAAGAATTTACCATTGCCAATAGGATTAGTGTTAAAATGATTTAGCAGTTCTTAAGGTGGAACTGATCCCTTATTAATTTGTAACCCAGTAGACAGTGAGTTTGAGAAACCCTTAGACTTTGTAGATGAAGTTCTTCCAGTTAGTGCTGTTACCAGAGCTCAGTAAGGAGTTAAAAAGCTGAGGAGGAGTGTGAGATAGGAAAGTTTTTTGAGGACCAGGAGAATGGCAAAATGAGTTAGAATTAAATGGTGGAGAAGTAGTTCTGTATGGAGGCCGATGAATGGTCTAGGGAGTCTTTAGTTAGAGAGCAGAAAGGTGACCCTGAGGTTAATCTTTGAGAGAAATAGCAGAGTGAGGAGGTAAGGAAGGAGATTTGTATTACTGGAAGGAGGATATACTGTTTAGAAATGTAGTTCTGGGAGAGTGGAGGAGAGTTGACCAGATAGTAGTGCCTGAGAAATTTAGAAGTCATATAATGAGAAAGAGGCTTTAGCTTTAATTTTAGCTTTAAATCATTTTGATATTTATTTGTCCTCCAATGTAGGCAATATTGTAATTTTCACAGACCATAACCCATTAACTTTTTTTAAGTCGTTTTAAAAATAAAAATCAGAGGTTAACTCGTTGGAGTTTGATTCTTCAGGAATATAGTTTGGAAATTAAACACATCAAAGGTAAAGAGAATGTAATACCTGATGTTTTATCGCGGGCGCATGAATAGATTTTTGCAGTCCTTGATAGATAGTTGCTTGAATAAATGTTCTGGAAGGGTTATTGGTCGGTTGAATCGTGGTTACCCTGTCTAGCCTGCCAATGGGACTTTTTTAGTAATTATTATATTAGAATAGGTATTTTATTTTTCAAGAAAGAAATTGTTTTCCTTTTCTTTTCTTAAGGGGGTGTTATGGACCCATGAGTTCGTGTATATATATATATATATATATATATATATATATATATATATATATATATATATATATATATATATATATGTTGTTTGTTTTCTTGAATTAGTATTAGCTGCCTTTAAGGGTTTATTTGTTGTCACTTGTCAACGATAGTTTAGTCACTCGTCAACGATAGTTGGTTGTTTATCAGTTGTTGACATCCGTATATTTGTTGCTGCAGTGGTTACTTAGCTGCTTTACTTTCATAATCATGGCAGTTTAACCCTTTTGACTAATTGTTCATTGATGGCCGTAAATTATTTATTAATATTTATTATTCTCGTTTAGTTGTTCTCTCGTGTAATTGGCTGGTTAAGACTGATACTTATTTCTCCTCTTTGATGGTTGGCTGATGGGCAAACGAGCTGATGAGTGGCCTGGAACTGCAGTCGGATGGCGAAGTCACCTACTTACTCCCGTGAGGAGAACTTGTCTGGATTTGCGAGAAACACTTACTTACTATCGTGGACGTAGTGCGCACTTTGAAGGCTGTATATTTGGTGGATCCCTCGTGGTGGCCCCGAACTGGATCCTGCCCTTGCTGGAAGTTGTTCCTGAGTTCCTCTGATTATAAAGGTGGCTTCCCGTAGTAATTGCTATACGACGTAAAAACATCCCGACAGAGCTCTCTATCGAGCTGCTGAAGACTACGACTAGAAGAACGGTTGTTCTGCAATTTTCTGGAAGTCTCTGGCAACACGAAGACCTAGTGACAGAAGATCTTGGACCTATCCATCGTCATCCAGATACCCGAAGACCATGTGATAGAAGATCCTGGACCCATCCATCGTCATCCGGATACCTTATCTATCTAAGGTCCTGTATCGTCATACTAGCCGAAGTTAATTATTATTATTATTATTATTATTATTATTATTATTATTATTATTATTATTATTATTATTATTATTATTATTATTATTATTATTATAGTTATTTATTCTTATTATCCTTCACTTCTTTCTTGAAGTAGCCCTGGGATCCCAATTGAACCCATAAAATCCTTTCAACATCTTTGGATTTTAAATTAAATAATTTTTGTTACTGCCTTCGAGGCTAATACGTAACAGGCAGGTCGAGGTCGAATCGCGCCTCGTGCTGGAATAACCACAGAGAGAGAGAGAGAGAGAGAGAGAGAGAGAGAGAGAGAGAGAGAGAGAGAGAGAGAGAGAGAGAGAGAGGCAGCAATGTAAACAACAAAGAACATTTAATTAGAAGGTTTCCTTCAAGTTTCAACTGATGGGAAAGCAGCCACTGCTGCCTCACTCACTTTTATTATTATTATTATTATTATTATTATTATTGAGAAGAAGAAGAACCCCTATTCATGTGGAACAAGAAGCCCACCACAAGGTCGACTGACTTGAAATTCCACCTTCCAGAGATTCTGAAGGTGTTCATTTGCAAGAGGCAACAGAAGGCGAAGGGAAACACAGAGGGAAGAGGAGACATCAGCTATTAGAAAACAGATAAAAGTAATAAATCAGATCAAAATGGAAGAAAGTCATTCAAATGGAAGAAGAATTGCTAAGGGGGCAGCAAGCACCGCATCTTCGCTCGATCTGTCGAGGTCCCTCCTGCACGACCTCCTCAGCAGGGAGACTCGTTCCACAGTCCTCCTCCAATGGTGTGAGGAGGAGGAATCAAGGACCTCTGGAACTCTGGAGAAGTTCCAGAGCGAGGCTAAACACTCACACCAGATTCATTTCTGAAATTCGGCGATAGAGCCAAAGAATGCAATGGGGGCGATTTCAGCCATTCAGTGCTTTACACTTTGACAAAGAAGGCGCTGCAATGGCTGGATAACAAAACTGAAGGAAGGAAGCAGAACGGAGGTTAAGTAAAAGGCAAAAAAGTGTAGGTGCAGCTTATAGGGGCCATGGAAGGGACTCTGCAAACAACCTGTTAAAGTCTCTAGAGAAACAAGTGTGCATACACACTGCATTGTGGGCTCTCATGGAATATAACAGAGAGAGAGAGAGAGAGAGAGAGAGAGAGAGAGAGAGAGAGAGAGAGAGAGAGAGATTTAAAAGGATCATCAAGTGTTCAAGAAAGAACTTTGACTTCACAAAAACAAAACACCCCATTTTTTAAAAACCTCTTTTCAAAATATTAAACTTGTGACTACATAAAAAAAGGTCTATTTCCGGACACTTAATAATAGAAACAAAGTTGCAGCTTCTGCCGCTTAAGTACTCGTGCAGGATCTATATACAGCAAAAAGTTCCGTCTACCTACTACAGCACACTTGTCAGTAGTTCAGCTCTTGAATCACGACTAGACCCACAGTGCGAAAGTGCGGTCTCTTCTGCATCTGGTTTTATGGACAAGATCTTTCGAGATGTTTCCCCTCCATTCGGAAAATTCGTCTTACCTGGATTTCCTCAAACAAACTTTCCAAACAAACAAAACAGAACTTTCTCGAAATATTCCACGGAAAATAATGATTAACAGGAGCCACCCCACCCCGACCCCTGATAAAAGTTGTTGACAAAAACGAGTACAACTCACTCTCCCCATCCCCCCTCCTCTCTCTCTCTCTCTCTCTCTCTCTCTCTCTCTCTCTCTCTCTCTCTCTCTCTCTCTCTCTTTCCTTTTTCTCAGTCATGTTCTTGTAAGAAAAAGCTGCATTAAGTCCAACAATATCCAGGAAATTTGTTTAGTTTTTACGACAAAAATATGCCAACAATTTGGGTCTAGTTCAGACCATAACACTTGAAGATTTCATCGGTCTTATTATTCAAGATTCGTGTTTTCAGTGCCAGTTTATTAGCAGATTATTAGCAGCCAAAGATTATTATAATAAAATATTGAATAAAGCAGCAATTTCCGCAGGCTGCGATAGCCTTCGCACAGGCCTTTAAAAGTCTTCTTCAGTTCTCACGATAGAAAACTCTTGATATGACACCCACAAGGACACAATGCGCTGCTCGCCATTCCCATTACTCACCCAAGAGAGAGAGAGAGAGAGAGAGAGAGAGAGAGAGAGAGAGAGAATTACAGCAGCGTACTGCGATATCACCATCAGTGCACTGAGCACATTTAAAGCTTGTGAATGCTCCCACCCACAGTAGACGCATACGAGACCAGCAGCTTATCCTTGGCCTCATGACAGCCTCATGAACGAAAACACAACCATCAATGGTAGAAAGATGAAACCAAAATTGTCATCACTATTTAATATAACTATCACCATTATGGTAGCCTAAAGAATCCTCTAGAATGAGGCCTAGGCCTAATGCTCGCCAAACATATCTGGCATTGAGTGAAGACAACTGACGGCGATTGGAGAGGAGGCGGCTGGAGGCTGGTCTGGTGCCATGACTGCGTCCAGAGAATTCATGCAAATCGTTTCTGTCCCTCACATGTAGAATCTCCTGCTCTGTTGCCAGCAACCACGCCAACCTTTTACTGGCAGTAGTACCATGGATGTGTGGAGTAACAAAAAAAATGGACAGGACCAAAAAAGAGAGAATATTTAGAGGAACTGCTAAAGTGGCAGAACTATGAAAGAAGGCGGCTCAGGAAAGAAGAACACTGCATGTGGTGAGAATGGAAGACATAATATGTAGGGAGGAGAGTGATGGCAGGTGGAGGTGCCTTCAGGTGGGAGAGAGGAAGACGAAGAAGCGAAGAAGGTGGATGGATGCAGAGAAAGAAGAGGAGGAGGAGTACCATGAAATTCTAATATTTTGAATACTCTTGTAAACCGACGGACAGATAAAGGAACCAAACAAAAAACAACCTCCTTGACAGAGGTAATGCTTACAACCAGGATTCTGACTGCGTAATATAAGCCTAGGGCTCCCATAATCCTTGACATACAAAAACAATGAGGCTCTCGTACTGCACGCTGACTGACACATGCCCTATAAAAGAATATATTTTTATTTTCAGTACGAACGGTCAAAGCAGCAGCAGTATCATAAAATGGCTTCCATCCACTGTTGATTGAACATGTCAAGGACAGAAGCTATTAACGGTCATATTTCTTCAACACAGACAGACAGACAGACAGACAGATTGACTGATGTGATAGAGAAAGAGTCAAGAGGCGTCTTTGTCCTCTCTGTATTCTGCTGCTGCTGCTATTTGGAGTGTTCTTCTCTCCCCGGGGTGGACACACACTGTCACCCTTCAGTCACATCCTATAAGTGGTCCTTTCTGTCAATATGTACTGTCACTTCTGTCTACCCAGCCACAAGAACAAAGGCCTGCAGATCAAGTATAGACTGTCAGTTTCATGAAGAAAAAAACTGAGTTGGCACTTAATACTCGCTCGTCACTTTTGAGCCATGTTCCCAAATACTGAGTGTATAATCAACCTTTCTCTCTCTCTCTCTCTCTCTCTCTCTCTCTCTCTCTCTCTCTCTCTCTCTCTTCTCTCTCTCTCTCTCTTTCTGTGTTGCTGGATGACAATAAATCATTACTCAAACCCGTGTGTGTGTGTGTATGAGGGTGAGAGTCGGTGGGGGAAGGAGGAGTGCCTGTAGTGACAGGTAGAGCTTAGAACTCTGCCGCCCCTCCCCCCCCCCCATCATGGTGCTAACGTGCTCTTTATCTCGATGATTATTCCGATTCTTTATTTGTTGCAGTGACAAATGAAGAAGGGCACCGTACATGAGAAACGGCATAAACTATGATAAATGTCCCAACACAGTTAAGAGTGAAATCGCGTGAACTAGAAGCCTCCATCAGCTGGGCATCACTGAAGGCAATTCGGAATGACGATGCAAGTGAAGATGCAAGCAAAACTGACGACGATGGAAGAAGAAAAAGGGAAACCAATAGATGTTACTTAACATCTAGCGGCCAGTGAGGGAGGCCACCACAAATACCAGTCCTCGGTCAGCTGACTGACACTGTCCAGTCAGTCATGACAGCTTGCTTTCCAACTGCAAGATTTTGCACTGAAGGTCATCAAAGTATCAACCAGAATCGGCTATGAACAATGCAAGCATGATTTTACGAGGCTCTAGTTCAAATTTACATGTGAGTGGGTAAATTTGGAGCAAACTCAAGCAAATCAACTATTGTATAATCATGCAGTTCCTAATAAAATTTCAGATTGAATTACACCACGAAACAAGGACAAACAGCAGCAGTCTTGCACACTTGGGCAGAGCCCACATAACTAATAATGGCACCCTGCAAGAACAGACTTTCTAGGTCTGAATTACTATGCTCCGCCATCCTCTCACGAAGAACCTGAGAATGTCCTTTGCTTGTTGGTTGTTATTACTGCGCTCGTCGGTGTCATTTCTGATAGAGTCTACTGTCACGAGATCTGCCTGGTGCTACATCTGCTTCCAGTTTCAGTGAGACTTTCTGTCAAAATAAAAATCATTGATGATGTGGTGTCATTTCTAGGAGGAAGAAGAGGCGCCTCCTCAGTGTCTCTTTCAAAGTTATACACAATAATTATTCCTCCCTTGATTTCAGTAGAATTATTATGAATTACTATTTTTTTTAAATATCCATAAAGATAGATGTCAGGGCAGTGCGTGCTACCTAATGTAAACCAGCCTCTGTGTGTGTGTGTGTGTGTGTGTGTGTGTGTGTGTGTGTGTGTGTGTGTGTTAAGTATGCACAACTGTACGGCGTCTTGAACAGGTTATCAAGTATGAGTCAACATGACCAGTATTTCACTTTCAGTAAACCATTTTTTTGATGTTCACATATAATGATGAATTCGATGATTTAATAAAAGGCTGAGATGGACTTAGACACCTCATGACTTGATTCAAAATCTCCATTATTCTTGCCATTTATGAAAGCTACCAAAAGTATTCCTTTCTTGATCGCTTTGAGAACTTCTCGTGCTGAACAAAATAATGTTCATCATTTCAGCTTGTCATGTTTCCCTAAGTTCCATGAACTCTCGAGAAACCGTCCTGATAAATGGTAACTGAACTCAACCTTGATTATTCTAATCAGAAACTAGATTTTGAGAGACTATTTCCAGACTTCAAATCTTCATCCCAAGGGTCAAATCAAATTCCAGCGCCACCTGGAACCCCAGAACAGACAGACACTGACAGACAATGAGAGATTCTAAAGGGAATGGAATCCTATTCTGATTACTGTTCTATGATCAAAGACCACTTTTCTCACCAACAGGTGAAGAGACACTTACAGGCTGGTCTGTAGTATAAGGAAGAGCCTGTGCTGGCATAAGGCCGATTCAGTGCAACAACAGCAGCAACAAGGTCACCTCATGACACATTGTTTATCAAATGCCTATTGTTATTTTACTGACCTTCTGCTGGAATCCTCCCTTACCTTGACCTTGTGAGGTCCTGGTGCCTGAATCTCTCCTTCAAGTTTCCTCCTGCAGAAGGAAGGCCCCAGGGAAGCAGCAACACCAACGGCCCACAGAAAAGTTTCTCTGAAGGGCCGATACCAAGCTCCTCTGGATATATGACAAACACTGGCTGACCAAAAAAAAAAAAAAACAAAAAAAAAAAAAACACTAATCTTGATTTATTTGTGGCACAGTGTTCTGCGGACGAGGAGACATCCACTAGACCGATGTCAGTCCATTGGACAGTTTAACTGAAAACCTTCAGAACAGAGCTCTCAGCCAATCACGAGCGCCCATGCATCGTCTCCCTTCACAAGCAGAGAGAGAGGGTTGAAAGCCGACTCCTGATTGGCTGAGAGAGAGAACAAACAGAGGAATCTCGAACTGCGTCGACATTTTAAAAGGTAATACCTCGTTGCTGAACGGAGAGAGCTTTGGATGACGACAGACGTGCATTTTTTGCTCCGTCGCTTTGTTGACTGTTCTGCTCGTTACAAGCAATTATTGCTCATTGCCTTATCTTGGAGACCTTGATCAACTTGTTGCCTTACTATGGCAACCAAGGATGCCGTATTAGACGTTGAAGAGGATCTGGCTTTATCAAGTAGTGAAACAAGTGAAATAAGTTATCTTGCTACTTCTAGGTCTAGGAGGAGAAGGAAAAAACCGAAGAAAACTAAAGTCAGTGAGATGGAAGTAGCTGAGAGTGATGGAAATCTTGTAGTTAATAAGAGACTAAAAGTAGTGAGTAGGAAAAATGTGGATAACAATCCTAGTTCAAGTTTGATGGTTGATCATTCTGCTGCTGGGCCTAGTACTACACGGCAGTCGAATATCATTCCGGGTAGTGGTCATGAAGCCAATAATGAAGGACTAAGTTCAAGGAAGTGTTTGTATTTTCCCAATGCACTGGAAATGGATTTTCATGGCAAGATGCAGTGGACGGTAAGACTTTATAAAAAACATCCAAATTTTGAAGTATTGTTTAAGGAAGGTAAATATAGACCATATATAACAGTTAAGGATGATAATGCTGTGAATTTCTTAACTACCACTGGCTTCGAAGAGATTGTGTTAGAAAAACCTAAGGATGATGGGAAGTACACTAAAGTAATTGTGTTTGGTTACCCTTTATGTATGGATCCAAATGATTTACTGGTAGACGAAAGGTTTGTTTGGGCTAAACGACGTGAGGTTAAGCAAAAAGGTGAGACTAGTCTAAAACCGCAGGTGATAGCACTTATAAGAGGTGAGGTTCCAGAGAAAATATTTGTTTCCTGCCTTGGATATAAACGGCTTGCTGTGTTTAAGGAAAGTCCTGTGTTATGTTTCAAATGTAGCAAATGGGGCCATTTTGCATATAAATGTGAGAGTAACTTTAAATGTAGATATTGCAGCAAAAGTCATGACTCGAAAGATTGTTTGGATAAAATAAAGAATAATGTTAAAATTGTTCCAAAATGTTGCAATTGTGGAGGTGACCACAATGCTAGTTCTTGGTTTTGTAAAGAGACCAGTTATTGGTGTTAAGACTCCAAGTGCTTTAGCTTCTCAACCACTGAATATGAACGAAAACGGGGTTGTTATGCCAGCTACAAAGTTCGTATGGGAACGAAGAGAAGAAGAAAGGCAACGTCAAAAGGGGGAGACCTCTAGTCGTAGTCTAGTTTGTGATAGACATGATAGTGTTATTCAAGCACTTCGTTTAGAAATAGAAGAACTTAAAAAGGTCATCTTGAGCATGAATGATAAACTATCAAAAGTGTGTAATGCTACTGGTAAAGTCGTTTCTATTGGAACGAAGGAGAATGTTACTGAAGTGAATGATGTAGGTACTAGGCCTAATAATGTCAGTATTCAAAAGAAGGTTCAAATTGTAGATGGAGCTACTTGTAATGATATTATGTCTGAAAGAGAATGTAAAAATGCCGAATTAATTTGTACTGATAATGTGTTTCAGTGTAGCCCCATTTATGACAAATTCGACAGATTTGCCAAATGAAAGGAATGGATGTGACAACTTAGCCTACTATAGTTGCTGGTGTTGCTTCCTTATTAGATATAGTACTAGAGTACATGCAGCGGCCAGATGAAGACCTTAAAATGAATGTGGTTACTTTTGCTAGAAAGATGAGGAAGGAGATTGATCAAAATGGAGGGGTTTTGTCGTAAAACACTATCGTGGAATGTAAATAGTCTTCAAAAAAGAGGAACCGATGTTCATGCTTGGGTTCTTTCTCATGATTTCGATGTAATAACTTTACAAGAAACTGGTGTTAATGGGGCTGGTTTCCAATTAACAGGATATCAGTCATTTGAACTTCCGGCAGATATTGAGAAAAATAATATACCAGCTGTTTTATCCGTAGCGACAGAAATCAACGGCACTGAATGCTTGAGTGTAAAATTATGTTTAAAGGATATTGTATTTCATATAATTAATGTGTATGTACATGCTGATAAATTGGATCTTGAGAACTTACCTAAGGTTATTTTTAATGAGTACTGTTTATTAGTGGGTGATCTTAATGCTCGCCATCATGATTTGGGAAGCAGTGGTAGCCAAAATAAAAATGGTTTTGTATTGAATAACATAATTAATTCATTGGAAAATGTCAGAGTCTTGGGGAAAGGTGCGCCAACGCACGTGAGAGGTGGCAGGATTGATTATGCAGTACTTTTTAATATGTTTGAATGTACAGCTGATTCGGTAATTGTTAGTGAGCTCGTTAGTGATCATTTTGCTATAGAAGTATCTTTAAGTATAAACAAGATGTTTGTCAGTAAAAAAAGGAAGTGCCATCATTTAAAACATGATAAAAAATTAGAGTTTATGCATAAAGTTGGTGAGTGGTACAGACATTACAAGGATGTTAATGGTCATAAAAACGATGAAAACATATTCTATGAAGATTTGCTCACTGTCATTGATAGTATTTTAAATATTCCTAAAAAGAATGGCTTCCCGTCATATAAAAAGACTGTGTATTCAAATGACAAAATAGTTCGGGGTTGGAATAAATTGCTTCGAAAAGCTCAAAGTAATTGGAGTAAGAAGAATCCAAATGATGATGGGAGTAGAGAAACCATGATGCAGATAGCAGAGGGGACAGCAGAGGTAAGAAGGAAGGTCAGAAGTCAATATTGGGAGAAGTTCTTGGAAGAAATTTCATTTACTAAAGAGATTGGGTCTATATGGAATTTAGTCAATAAAGTTAGAAAGAAAGGAAGGAAACCGTAGCTCATCATGATCCGAATGGTAAAGCGAACGAATTGATTAGGAAATTGTCGGAAGCCGCAAGTATCAGTGGTTTGCCAAACAATGTTCAGGCCTGCTTACGTAACAGGCGCCATAAACGAAGACAACTCGTGGCGTTACAAGAGGCGATCAACTGTGAGACTTGCTTGCCATTTACAAAAGACGAATTGTTGTTTTGTATGAAGAAGGGTAAATCTACCGCGCCAGGTGCGGATGGGATAACGTACGATGTTGTAAACTGTTTAATTATGATGGAGGATAGTCCTTTGTTAGATCTAATTAATCTTTCATATAAAAATGGCAGGCTGCCTAAGAAATGGAAGATAGCTCTTGTTGTAGCCTACCTATTTTGAAGAGCAACGGAGAATATACTGTAGGCCAATTTCACTTACATCTTGTTTGTGTAAATTAATGGAGAGTCTTGTATTGAATAGATTACTATATATGATTGGTGACCAATTATCGTCGAATATGTTTGGTTTCATAAAGGGGAAGAGTACTTCAGATTGCGTTATTAAAGCCTTAAGTAATGCTAATGTTAAATGCAGAGTATTTGTTGACTTGAAAGGAGCTTTTGACAGGGCTTGCAGTGATGTGATTCTTGAAGAGCTCGTTAACAAAGGTGTCAGGGATTTTTACTGAGGTGGATTAGGAGTTACTTAACTGAAAGAAGAGCAAAAATTTGGTTTCAAGGATATGAGTCCGAGGAAATGTTGATGGAGTTGGGTATTCCTCAAGGTGGTGTTCTTAGTCCTATCCTTTTAATGTTTTAATGGATAAAATTGCAAGGCATAATTTCCCTGATGGTACTGAGGTTATTGTTTATGCTGATGATATTCTGATACAGTGTGTCAGTGAAATCATTTTAACGAGGGCTATGGCAGAATTACAGAATTTGTGCATGCACATGAGCTTGGTGATAAATGAACAAAAGAGCAAATTTCAATCAAAGATGGCTAATAGTAATACAGTTACTATAAATGGTAAAACTTTGGAGAAAGTAAATAATTATAAGTATCTAGGTATGTACATTGGATTTAACAAAAGCTCGAATGAAATTAATTACTTGAAAAATGTCTGTCTAGCTCGAATGAGACCTTTGCAGGTGTTGGCAAACAAAGGTAACGGTGCTGGTATTCCTGTTTTAAGAATGATGTACATCAGTACGGTGCGTTCAGTTATTGACTATGCATCACCTGTGCTGGTGAATTATTCGAACACAGAGTTGAGACCACTGGAAATAATTCAGAATAAAGCAATGAGAGTTATTTTGGGTTGTTCCATAAGTACTAGGATTGAAATCATGAGGCTGGAATTGAATCTACCAAGTGTTGTTGATCGAGTACAAGAGGTAGCGGCTATGGCTGCTCTTCGTATGATTAGAAGGGGAGAAAGAACCTTAAAGAGTGCTGTTGACAGCTATTCAGGCAATAGAAGTAGTCATGTTAAATTCAACAGTTATTTTAAGAAACTGTATAATATACTGATGAAATATGATATTATGAGATTCTGTGTAAAATTACAAGTAGTAGTTCCAATGAAGCCGTGGTTGTGTTACAAAATAAATGTAAATATTTGTAAACTTGACTGTAAAAAAAGTGAGTGCAACACATACGAATTGAAACAAATAATTTTGTCTAAAATAAATAAATTTTTTTATTTTTTTATTTAAAGGCGTACAATCTTTAGATACATAATAGAAGATTTACGTAGTAAAAGTTATAAAGTTATTTACAATGAGAAACTTTTACAACCTATTCATTTTACATAAAATGATAAATATATCTATATAAAATTAAGTAATTAAAATTAATGTTCTCATATTTCTAAATTCTAATTTTTCTAAAAATGAACCATAATGATTCTTTATTCTGTTACCGTGTATTAAATACAAATCTCTCCTGTTATTATTGATATTATTAATAAGTAACCTTATGATGTCATTTGCAGTCATATTTAAATCATTCCTAGTACACCATATCGTATATATGTAAAGGCTCGCGAAGGTGACCTTTGAAAAGTTGGGTCAGCTATTCGCAGGGTCCATTTTCACTACACGCAGCAGATAGGAAACTGCTGAAACATTCGCATACCACA
Organism: Macrobrachium rosenbergii; assembly: GCF_040412425.1. NCBI lineage: Eukaryota > Metazoa > Arthropoda > Malacostraca > Decapoda > Palaemonidae > Macrobrachium > Macrobrachium rosenbergii. The sequence continues at coordinate 625,327 of NW_027100727.1, forward strand.
AAGGTCGAAGAAACCACCTTGGTGACAAGACACGGGCTGGCAAATGCGTTTTCAGCAAAGAACGTTCTAGAAGCTGAACCAGTTACAAAATCCGGTTTTTGAAGGATGCTTCTTAATAATGTATGGTGTGTACGTGTACTTCGTGACGCCTTGAAATACAGAGGCGTGTCTTGCCGAACTTTGACCTCGAATGATGTCATACAAAAGTACGTTCGTTCGTGCGTTACATAATGAATATAATGGGAGGAACTGTTGTTCGAATTGGACTTGTGAGATCCGATTCTTGTGTGTCTGAAGATGTGAGTGATTTTTCACATGGAGACTGTCCCAGAGGACTTGTGGAGTGAGTAAGAATTCATATACGTTTTTAGACTTTGTTTTTTTTTTGTGAACACACGGTACCTCCTGTGTCAGTGAAATGTGTGTTTCTGCAATTTTTTACATTTTATGATTTTTAATGTGACGTTTCTTTTTCACAGGTATTTCTGTTCCACTCCATTCCTATTCCTTTTTCCTCTCTCCCTCCTACAAGGATGAGAGTGGTATGACATTTGAGATGACCTGTTTTAATTGATTGACGTGTTCATGTTTTGACAGATGAGTTATTTTCTGTAATTGGGGGTTTATGATTTTGGAGCATTATTTCCTTAGAAGATTTTCTGATAGTTATGTGAAACATTGGATTTCATTCTTCGTAATTTTTAAGAAGTTATTTTTCGTTGATTTTTGTCAATAAAGGGTTTTAGTTTTGTACTTAGTATCTCATTCCAGTAGTCCTTAGATTTTAGTTAGGGAAAGATACAACTGATGAAGTAGCTCACGTTACTGCTATCACACAATGTCTCGGGATAAGCGAGATCAAACCTCTGTTCATAAAACAGAGACTTAAATCAAGTATAGGCTCAGAAATGGTCGTTACATATATATAAGAACACAATAAAAATATACACACATTCTTCCTACAATTATCTTTGGTATTGAAGTCAAAAATAAAAATTTCATATTGTTCTCTGGCTCAAAATTACAGATGTTTTTAAGTACATTTCTCAGCCATTTGAAAACTGGTTCAGTTCTTTTACAAAAATAAAAAGATGAATAGCACTTTCCTCTATATTACATATTTCACATAAGGAATTGCTTGATAAATTTAAAAATGTGAAGACGTTTTTTCACTGGTAGTACACCATGAAGATGCTTAAAGATAATTTCCTTTCCCACGAACCGGTCAATATCACAAAAATTCTTCCTTGTTACTTTCCAATCAAATGAAGGATATTTACATACTACAGATATGTCATGTTTTTTTTTTTTAAGATACTTTGGTAAACACTCTTATTAGATAATATTGGAAAATTATGAATCTCCTTAAGTTTGACTATGAAGCCAATAGTATAACTGTAATATGGTGTGGGATAGCAAAATATTTGTGGAGCTTTAAAATCCAAATCAAGGAACTTACGCAACCTAAAATAACAATAATGCAAAATTAAGCTCTGAGGACCCTTATTCAGTATGACAGTTTTTAAAAAGGTATTAACAATAATAGCATTAGCTTTAGCTCACATCGAAAAACAGCCAAACCACTAAAATAAATACATTGCCTAAGAGTAATAGTATACATATGTACTGTGATGGTTCAGTGAATGGTATCAAGGTTGGATGTGGTGTGGTTATAAGGGAATATTATGAAAATGATGTGAGTATTGACGAGACACTGTCAAAAAGAATAGAAGATAAAACTTCTATTACTACCGCTGAATTACATGCCATTCATGAGGGGTTAACTTTAGTGGTAAACAAGATGAAAGACGTGTTTGTTTTCGTGGATTGCCAGAGTGCTCTTCTTGCTCTTAACTCTAGATTTCAATTGACAAATAATTGGTAAATAAGTGTAAAGAACTTGTGTATGTAATAGAAGAGCAAGGGTATTTTGTCAAGTTCTTCTGGGTGCCATCTCACGTTGGTATTCATTTGAATGAAATGGCTGATAGTTTGGCAAAGGATGCTACAAAACCAAAATAATATTGATATACAAAGCACAATGGCTCTGAGCAGAATAAAGAAAGGGGTAAAAATAAAGAGGTCTTTGTGGGAAGCAGCTGAAATTCGAAAAATTTTAAATGATGGGAGTATCAGTATGAGACACTGTTTGGTCGTGTCCGAAAACAGCAAAGTTGTATATGGAAGGGCATTATCTAAACTAGATACTTTAATTATGAGATTACGTTTAGGATATAAATATTCTTGGGAATACATTAATGATGAAAACTCTAACTGTAAATTATGTGGTGAGTTACGGAAGCATACTTTACAACATTATGTTATGGAATGTAATAAATTATCAGAGTTTCGTGACCCCAGAATTGCTGATGTAACAAATCAAGTATGTTATTTTCTGAAAAATGAAGTTTGTTCCAAAATTATCAAGAAATTTCCTAATTTGTATTGGAATAAATAATTGTGAGCCATTTGCCTGTCCTTTAGTACGATTTTGTAATACTTGAATTTTGTTATATTTGCTCTGTTTGACTTTTGCCTGTAGTAATTTTGCTATAGTATTATAAAAAATATGCATTATAGTTTGGCATTACCTTTTGTATAAATCGGGTCAAAATACTTCTCATGTAAAATATTTGCTTTTCATTATTATTTTTGTATATATTTTTCCTCATTCTTGGAATCCTTTGAATTTTGTTGGTGAGTATAGCAGCATGCTGCTACACTCCATTTGATGTATATATCAATAAACCTTTTGAATTTGAATTTGAATTTGAATTTGAGTTAGAAGACCGGTGACCAAGCAGCGATGTTGCTGTCGTCTGGAAGTTCCAGAACCGAGTTTTTGTTTTTCCTTCGAATTCAGAAGTCTGGAGTTCATCCACATCTACCTTAAGGATACACTTCTCACCCATTGGAGCTCCTGGAGATATTTTTCCATATTCTGTATTTGTTGTTAGTATCATCGCCGTTTGGTCATCGGCCCGAACATAAATAAACCGGAAACTGTAAATTGTGTTTGACAATTCAAGACCTGACACATGGTGGCAGCGCATTTCATCTTTCTCACGTCTTTGGTGAAGTGACCAGTCGCTGGAAGTGATTTGATGACCGTATTTTATCCATCCAAGATGGCTGAATACGAGAAGTTTATTGATGATATGAATGTTAGTGAACTATCGGCTTCATTGTCGAAACTTGGTTTTATTAACGGTGAAAGGTAAAAAGTAATCTTCGTAGTAAATTAGCTTCAGTTTTGAGGACAATGAATTTAAACAGAGATGAGGTTGTGTTTAAATTTACCTGTGATCGAGAGCTTGAAGCAGAGATCATTCAAATTGGCGATGGAGGAGCCGCTCAACGGAGTAAAGGCTATGAACCTGTTAATGTTGAAAGCAAGAAGATGCTAGACATGGATGAACAGTTAAGGGCAGAACTGGATGATCTTCGAGCTAAGGTGAGAAAATTAGAATCCAAACTGAGTAGTGGGAAAGTCAGTGAAGAGGAAGACTGTTTTCCATCAGGCATGGATAAATCATATTACGGTATGTTAACATTATTATGTGCAGATGATTTAAAGGGTATTGCTGCTCATGGTAATCTTAATAAGTGGTGTAAAGAAGTTGAATTGTTTTGTGGTGGTAATGACAGAAGGAGGGTGAGAGGTGCTTTTGCAAAAATGGACCAATACATTAAAAGTGCCTTAATAAGCTGCGACGACTTAGGCTTGGATAAATGTTCATGGGACCAGATGAAAACTCAACTCAGAAATAAATTATTACCTAAGCAGACTTTCCATACAGCATGGCTGGAATTGACTAACAAGCGGTATGACAGTTCGCGACCTCCAAGGGAATATTTTATTGAAGTAATGAATTTACATGCGTCAATTAAGCAAGTGTTTGATGATGTCCCGGATTTACATTCGACTGTGCGGAATTTGTTGGTCAGAGACTTCCCTAAGGAAATTTCTAATTATATGCAAACCTTCCTAGACTCGAAAATATCTTTTGACAGATTTTTAGAAGAGCTAGAAATTCATTGGTCTTCACTGCAGCGACTTTCTATTAGCCATGCTTTTGTTAATGAGGTAAACTACGTTAAGGATGAAACTGTTATTAATACTAAGAGGGCTAATGATAATCGTAGTGTTAAACAGAAAAGGAAGTGGTGCCATGTATGCTATGCATCGTCTCATTTCACTGATAATTGTAAATATAAACCCCCACCAGGGACTTGTTGCGCGTGTAAGAAGGAGGGTCATGTGATGAAGTCCTGCCCACAGTATCAGTTTTTTCGAGAGCAATCTCAAAAATGATGCAGAGACCTGTATTCAAAACTTAGCAAATGAGAATGCGGCTGTTGTATCTCCAATTATTCCTTGTAGAATTGACAATGTTTTGCGAAGTGCTGTAATTGATACTGGGTCATGTCAAACAATAGCTCGGAATAGTGCCATAAGCATTGAAAAATCTAGTAAAATGAAAAAATGTAGGAAGTCTCTATTTGGGGTAACAAAAACAGAGATACAGACGTTGAGAGAAGTTACAGTAGATATACAAATCTCCCCATTTTATAAGATTTCTCATTCTGTTGTTATTGTTCCTGATAGTTATTTATCAACTGATTATTTAATCGGTATGGATGTTTTGGAACGTACCAATTATTCGTTATCTAAGATTGGTAACATGAGAAATTTTCTTTGGTGTGGTGTAAGATATCCAGTAGGCAGAACTGTTATTTCTAATGTATATGGCATACAAGTAACTGTTCCCAAGAGAAAAATTGACAGTTGCAAGCATGTTAAGTTGCTGATTAGGGTCGGCTCTCAAGACAAAACTCTCAAAATTCGATGCATGAAGTATATTGTAATCCAACCTGGCAGTGTTGGTAATGTGAAAGCTAGAGTTCCTGATAATGTTTCTGGTTATATTGTTTGTCACCCTGTTCTTGAAAATCAAATTCCACAACCTATGCTACTTAGTGTATTAAAAGATAAAAATTATAAAGGGTTTACTTGGATTCCAGTTTATAATGGCGGTTCAAGAGTAATGAGATTTAAATCTGGTATGCATGTGGTTAAAGCATATGTCGTGGAAGATGATGGTATCACTGATCCATATTTTGTACCTTCTCACTGCAGAAGTAGGTCAGAATCACCTAATTTTAGAAAATGCAGAACTGTTGTAAAACGTTGGAAGTCTGCACCTGTTATTAAAAACCCTAGCGGTTATGTCCAACTAATTACTAATAATAATTTTAACATAACAAATGAAATGTTACCACATTACGAAGAAATTGGTTATAGTTGTAGTAGGAAACATGCATTAAGTAGACTCTTAAAAGCCCAAGACTGGAGTTATTTAGATAAGGTCCAAAGGAGCAAATTAAGATAACTTCTTTGTAAATATGATAACCTTTTATTGTAGGTGATAATCCTCTTGGTCTTATACCTGATGTTGAACATTGCATTGATACAGGAGACACTAAACCGATTAGAAGCAAGATGTACAGAATACCTGAAAAAGCTAAGTTTATTGTTAAGGAAATGACACAGGAAATGCTGAAAAGGGGTGTTATTGAGCGTAGTTCTGCTTCTTGGCTGAGCCCTGTGGTTCTTGTGTCAAAGCCAGGTGGTGGTAAAAGGTTTTGTATAGATTTTCGCGCTCTGAATAAGGTAACAAAGGAAGATATGTATCCTCTCCCTAAGCTAGAAGAGTTGTTGGATTCTGTTTCTGGTGCTAAATATTACACAAATTTAGATGTTAAAGATGCATATTGGCATATTGCTGTCAGGGAATCTGATAGAGATAAAACTACGTTCAGTGATGGTGAACATCTCTATAGATTCAAAAGAATGCCTTTTGGTTTGGTATCTGCCCCAAGTACATTTCAGCGCACAGTCAATAAGATTTTAGCCCCAGTAAATAATAAACATACAAGAGTGTACTTAGATGATGTAGTTGTGTTTTCGAATTCATTTGAAGAACATTTAGTTAATTTAAGTGAAACTTTGAATTTACTAAACAAAGCTGGTATAAAATTAAGCCTGAAGAAATGTTCTTTTGTCAAGGAAGAAATTAAATTTCTAGGCCATGTGGTATCAAAAGATGGTGTTCGTCCCAGTCCAGATAATGACAAAGCCATTCTAGATTTGAAACCTCCTACCTCTATTAAACAAATCCGCAGGTTTTTAGGAATGGTAGGTTTTTATCGCAATTTTATTAACAACTTTGCCCAGTTAGCATTGCCATTGACAGATATGACAAAGGAAACTGTTAAATTTGAATGGAGTGATGATTGCCAAAGGTCATTTGAAGAACTTAAAGGAGCTCTAGTAAAGTGTCCTGTGTTAGCTGCACGTAATCTACAGCTGCCTTTTGAACTACATACAGATGCAAGTGGATTAGCAGTGGGTAGTGTTTTGATGCAAAGACACAAAGGTGAGTTACGACCTGTAGCCTATTTTTCTCGTAAATTAAAGGATGCCGAGCTGAGGTATTCAGCTACTGATAAAGAGGTGCTGGCAGTAGTTTTGAGTGTAAGAAAATATCATCATTTTCTTTGGGGATCCAAATTCACTATAGTTACAGATCATCGTCCCTTGGTTTCAGTGTTCACACGCAAAACTAAATGTCCAAAAATGTCAAGGTGGAGTTTTGAGATGAAAGATTATTCTTTCGATATAACCTATAAAGCTGGAAAAGCTCATTATATCCCTGATGCTTTATCTAGACCAGTTTATCAGGTAGTCACCAAAGTTTCATATAAGGACGAAGTTAAATTACCAGAAGGATTTAGTGCAATGGAAATGAGAGCAGTGCAGATGAGGGAAAGCCGTTGGCAAGAGCTGATTGCATTTTTGGAAGGTGGCAAGTTACCAGGGAAGAAACCTCCACGATCTCTGTTACAAAATTTCCAGATGTATGATGGCGTCCTTTACTGCACAAAAGTTAGTGAAGATGGTTCCCTCTTACTGAGGTTAGTAATACCTCATCACCTACGTAATTACGCATTGAAGGTGGCCCATGATGCAAAGGTGGCTGGACATCCAGGTCCTCGTAGGACATTTGCTAAAGCCGAATCATTTTATTGGCCTTCTATGTTAAAGGACTGCTGTGAGTATGCTAAGTCTTGCAAGTTATGCCAAGAAAGGAAAGGTACAAAGGGTCTTCAGTCTAAGCTTCAGAGTTTACCGGAAGTTGATCTGCCATTGCAAAAAGTATCATTAGATTTAACGGATTTATATGGCAGTAATGCTGGATACCGTTATGTGTTAACAATGGTTGATGCTTACAGTAGATTTGTTATTTTTACACCTTTAAGAAATAAAACCTCTACTGCTGTAACAAATACAATGCTAAAGTATGTTTTGACTTTTGGTGCTCCAAATCTGTTTTACTCTGATAGGGGTAAAGAATTTCTTGCAGATATTTTTCGTCAGGCTTGTGAGGATCTTCGTATTAAAACTGCTATGACGTTACCTTACCGTCCACAGAGTAATGCAATAACTGAAAGAATTCACGGTACTCTCAAGACTACATTGACAATTTTGTGTAGAGATAATCCTCAAACTTGGCCTAGTTTACTGGATTATGTTCAGTACAGCTTAAACACTTCCGTCCATTCCACCCTTAATACAACAACTTTTATGGCCTTTTATTCTAGGACTGTTCGCAGGCAAATGGGAGTGGCTGGCCTTTTGTTACATTACAAGTCTGGAGAGTCTGAAGTAAAAGATTCTCTTAAACGAGCTCATGAGGCAATTAAAGAATCTTCAAAGAGGAATATGCAGAGATACAGGGAGCAGTACGATAAGAAACTTACTAGAGAAGACAACCTTGATATCGGGGATTTAGTGGAAGTAATGAAGGAATCTCCATTACCAGGAACGAGTCGTAAATTGAATAAATACTGGGAAGGTCCTTTTGAAGTAGTAGGAAAAGTAGGCGATGTAGTGTATAAATTAATTGACCCTGTTAACCCTACTAAAGTATTTGAGAAACATGCCAGAAAGTTAAAAAGATTTATTCACAGGAAAGAATGGTTCACAGAGACAGAAGTTTGGTCTGATTCTTCAAGTGGTGAGGAGGAGAACGTTCATTTTGGACATGCCTATAATTTGAGACGAAGGAAAAATTAAACTGATCGCAGTTCCAGGTGCAGTGGCCAAGGGATAGTTTGTTCAGTTTGATGTTTACACAGGTATGTAAAAGATGTGTGAAGGAGTATTGAAGTTCCCACTGAGGTAACTGTAGACCCATTGCTGCAACACGTAATCTTGGTCAAGGTTAATTGCAGGGGAAACTCTGTTGCTTAGGGAGCATGGATATTCAACGTTATGAATGTCTCCAATGCTATTTTAGCTTCACAACATCGCCTGTTGTGAACAAGTTTAGATGTATGAAAGCTTTGTTAGTCTCAAATTAATTAGATATTCCATGGTAAACCTATTCACTGTTCTTTAAACTAGAAGTTTTGTTGAAAGTTTCATGTATGTTAGAGAGTAAGAATTTGTGTATATTTATTAGGTGAAAAATAAACTATTGTATTTTCAGTTATTTCAAATATTTGTATAATTTCAGATGATGTGGATGCCGTGATTTCAGGACAACAAGGAAGGCTTTCCTAGGAGGGGAGTAATGTCAGAGTCAAAAGAGGGAATTGCCAGTTTCCCAAAATCACGGCAGTTAGAAGACCGGTGACCAAGCAGCGATGTTGCTGTCGTCTGGAAGTTCCAGAACCGAGTTTTTGTTTTTCCTTCGAGTTCAGAAGTCTGGAGTTCATCCACATCTACCTTAAGGATACACTCTCACCCATTGGAGCTCCTGGAGATATTTTTCCATATTCTGTATTTGTTGTTAATATCATCGCCGTTTGGTCATCGGCCCGAATATAAATAAACCGTAAACTGTAATTTGTGTTTTGACAATTCAAGACCTGACAACATGTTTACATGCACAGTATAAGTGAACAATAGCTGAATGCGTATTATGAGGGCGTTTGTAAGTGCAACATTTGCCGTAAGTATCACAACCTGCAGTTAGTTATCTTGCTTGTCAATAAACTATCTCGAATGAAAGAAAATTTTCTCTTAAACTGGTTCTTAGGAAATATTGAGTGTCAGTTTCAAAACCAGTGAATTTCTACTTAAATTTTCAGACATATGTTTGGAAAGCAAATATTTATTTCATTTACAGTCGTTACGTGTGTTTAACACTCGCACAAGCTCGAGTTTGTAGGTTTAGTGCCTTTTGTTCCTCTGTGGGCATGCGTCAATACTTTTTTTTTTATTTACAGAGTGACTTTCTATCATTCTTATTTCTGGTTAATTTTAGTTGATCAGGAACTCTAACCAGCTTTAAAACATCCATGGACTGATACTTGAATACCTCGGGTATTATAGAAATCTCGCTAAAGCCATTAGTCATGATTTCAGTATACCCTTGAATCTCACTAAGGTCATTGATCATGATTCCAGTCTATTTTGGAATCTTACTTAAGTCTTTGCTCATGATTCCATTCTATCCAGGAATCTCGCTAAAGTCAGTAATCATGATTCTAGCCTATCCTGGAATCTCGCAAATGTCATTAGCCATGATTAGAGCCTATCGTGGAACTTTGCCCCACATAAGGTCTCGTAATGCCCCGAATTGTCTTTTTGGGCGCGACGTGGCAACTGCGTGATGTTATCAAGGTGTCATTTACTTGGCGCCACTCAGAAGACACAGCAGCCGAGAAATGTTGTCAACCTGTCTGTCGCCTTCTCACCAAGACACGCCCAGGCAAGAGCTTTTCAGAGACATTTACTTTCGCGACGACTAATGTGAAAGCTTTTGGGGGAAGGGAGAGGGAAAACGTAAAAGGAGAAAGGAAGGAGGAAGGGTCTGCGAAAATTGTTTTCGTTTTTGTTTAGGTATTTCCCACCACAACAGAATCTGACTTTTTCCGTTTTCTTGTTTATGAGACTGCGCCAGCGAGAAGTAATTATCACTTTTACGCAATAATCTTATGATTTTGGAGTGGGTTGGGTGGTGGATGGGTGCCGAGGAGATGGCAGAAGGTCATCGGCATAATTTATATATATATATATATATATATATATATATATATATATATATATATATATATATATATATATATATATATATATATAATTTATTATTAGTACTTTGTAGAACAAACCATCGGATAAAATTACGTTGTGTAAGAATTTTTCCTGGTATATGTAACAATTTATATGCAAGTACAGCAGTCTCTCTCTCTCTCTCTCTCTCTCTCTCTCTCTCTCTCTCTCTCTCTCCCCCCTTCTCTCTGTCTCTCTATTCTTTAAAGTTTAAAAGTGAGATCTTTCAATTCAACAAACAAATTTCACTTATACTTTAGCACTTTTATTTCACTGGCATCTTACCTTAGGATATAAAGAGCCACAGCCCTCAAGTGTTGTCAGAAATTCCCCTTCATAAATGGGATGGGTCTATTTCACTGCTTAGATTAGAACCCAGGTTACTTCCCCTTCCTGTCCAGTATCTAAAATCTCATTTGTTAAAAATTTGTGTGTTTGTAAATTGAGATAAAAGATTTCTCAGAGCAACAATGTCACCAAAAATTCACAATCAGAATCAATGAATAAATCCTTGATAGTACTTAAAAGTTATTTCCTTTGTGCCCTAATTTAATAAAAGCTGAGGTGTTACTGATCGCCCATAGAAACCCAAATTTTCAGAAATTTTGAGCCCAAAGAGTACCAAAACTTTGTGTGTGAAGTGTGTGTACCCCAGAATGCCCTTGTTCAGCAATAATTATAAATTATACCCTTTTTCATCATGAAAAGCTAACGGATCTATACACTTTGAGTTCTACCCATAAGGCTTCCTGATCCCAACAGTATCTAAAATCTCATTTCATGGAAAATTTACTAGTCCTTGAAATTGAATCATTTAGGAACTTCAGGTTTTTATGAGGCTAAAAATCTGTAAACAAAACCAATATGAGGAAACGATCTGTTTTGGTTTTGGCATGCAATGGATTTCACCAAAAAAGCCAAATAACATTCTTACTTGATATTGCATTTTGAGTAGTTCAGTTTATGTCAGTGAATAGAGTGTGTGTAAATGACACTTTTCAAGCAGGTAACAAGCGCACCTTATTATGAAAAGCGCCTTTAATTTTGTAAAGAAGATTAGTCCACCCTAATTTGTAAACACATTTGTCAGGACACCTTTATTGAACCTGGCTGATAGATCACGATGTGTTCCAATCTTCATTCACAAATATAACTGTGATATTGAAAGGAGTATTATGCAGATTCATTCTCTTGAAGTTCAGTGGAAAGTCAGTGGAGTTGAACAGCAGAAGTAAACACCTACCAGTACGAACTGACAGAGCCCGCAGACTTGTTCGCGGCCCAAACTGCTGAGATCAAGCGATTAGCGAACCAGGAGCCAAACAAAGCGGGATAGAAATGATTTAGGAGGAAATGAATTAATCTCAACAACGGTTTATATCGAAAGGAGGATGGTGGGGTAAGGGAGTGGGGACATGGGGAGGGGGCCCCAAGGGATGGGCTCTTGAGTTATCCGAAAGTGGACATGAAAGGAAGGAATTGAATTGGGAAACCCGTATAAGAGGACGCCAGGAGACAAGGTGAAGGACTGAAAATGGCGAGAGAGAGAGAGAGAGAGAGAGAGAGAGAGAGAGAGAGAGAGAGAGAGAGAGGATAAGGGAGGGCTTCATCAAAGGCCTTCCTTTTAAACCCATTATAACCCAAGTGTCTGTTACTTCCATCATCACTGTACTTCTCACAATGCTTTGGTCTCGTGTCACCTAGTAACTTGAACTGATACCATATCACGTGTTATGAAAGGCTGAAAAAGAAGAGAGAGAGAGAGAGAGAGAGAGAGAGAGAGAGAGAGAGAGAGAGAGAGAGAGAGAGAGAGAGATTCAAACTCAAATTTCCACACAGAGCAGCGAAACAACAACTGCCAAAATCAGTGACGCTTCATCAGAATCTTATTATTGAGGTCAATTAATTCAGACTTAACACTTGGTGGGAGGGAGGGATTCTGTCAGTAAATTCTGTGTATAAATTCTGTCAGTAAATTATTTCAATAAATTCTGATAATAAATTTTGTCAGTAAATACTGTCAATAAATTCTAGAAGGGGGAAATGTATTTTGAACGTCAATTTGTTGTTACCGGCTTGAAGTGAAAATAAAACTGCAGACTCCTTATCATTTATTTCTCTGCTCTCATCGAGTCTGTCTCCGTCACAACACTTCATTATTTATGCAAGATTTATCTCCCCGAATCTCTTCGAATTCGCCAGTGTCGTTTGCGTATGCGCCCAGATACAAAGAGTGAAATTATCTGTATTTGAGATGGATAAAATCTGCAGATTTCTTGAATATTAGTAACACTCAGTAATTAGATCTAGATATATATTGATACTTTGATACTCATTACATCCTGCCCCAGTGGATTATAATATAAGATCTTTTATTGTTTTTTTTTATTATTTAATTCGAAGGTAATGTTTTTCCAGGCCATTAGGTTTTTAGTTTATTCACCAGATATATAAATGATCTGTTCCATTACTCTGCCTCCTTGTTGTGATTAGGACATAAATTTGCCTTTTCCTCATAAACAAACGACTTTTGTTTACCTTTCCTGTTTTCGTTATTGTTCGCCAGAAAGGGAGAGAAAAGGCAAAATGTGACAGACACCTCATCCCTCATGAGGCCCTCCTCCCGACCCGACGAGGTATAATTATATATTATCCACATTTAGACAGAGCGGTGAACTTCATCTCTAATTATCTGCCGCCTCTCTTCTCTTTCCAACCCAGCCGCGACCCACGACAGTTGCCTAACAGCTAGCTACATCATTCTCATCTTGGGTCAACAGAGGCACACTGGATGTTGAGAGAAGTGGTCGGTCTGCTCCCCCTCGTCCTGTTCAGGAATCGAACTCGGGTTTTCCAGTTGTGAACCAGATGCATTCTACAGGCTACGAGGCTAGAGAGGAATGGCTGAGTCATTTAGAGAGAGAGAGAGAGAGAGAGAGAGAGAATGGCTGATTGTCATTTTAAACAGAACAGCTGATTGTCATTGTCAATTTTGGTTAAATAGCTGATTGTCTTTTTTACTTTAAACAACTGATTCTGACTCTCAGGTTTACTTAAACAGTTGATTTATCAATTGTCATTTTTTAAACAGCTGATTGTCATTTTTAGTTAAACAGCTGATTGTCATTTTTAGTTGAACAGCTGATTTTATTAAATCTTAGCTGATTGTTATTGGGTTAAACAGCTGATTGTCATTTTTTATTTTTTTCTTTGATGAAAGCTGATTGCCATTTTTTCAGTTAAACAGCTGATTCCATAGATGGTAAGAACCAATGTCTTATAAACCTCTTTCCCTTGACACTTCTCTGCTTTGTGGGCCACCTTTTTTTGGGAGGGGGCCTCTCTTCCTCCTCTCCCTCCCCCCACTTCCTCCCCTCTCCCTTGCAAGGTAACGGATGTCATAACAATCTTCCCAAGTGTCAGTCTCCATTCTGAAGCCTTGTCACTTCATTTTCTTCAGCCTCATTCTGTCAAGAGTCGACATTCCACTTTCTTCTTATTTTCTATTTATTTTATTTTTTTCGTTTTGATGAAAAAGAGATTCTTTTCATGATCACTGGCGGAAGTTTTTTATCAGGAGGATCATTAGCTCTTATTAGGGTTTGTCAGCTTAATGAGGTTTTTGATCATTACTTGGTAGCATTTTGTTTGCATATTCTCTCTCTCTCTCTCTCTCTCTCTCTCTCTCTCTCTCTCTCTCTCTCTCTCTCTCTCTCTCTCTCTCTCTCTCTCATTTTGTTTGTGTTTGGATAATTCCAAAACGAATGTCTCGTGAAGATTTAATCAGCGTTTCCCTTCGTCTTGGAAAGGTAAGTCTATAGCACCAGATTAAAAAGGACGTATTATCTCCCCTTCTTAGTATTCATTGACGTAATGAAATGCAAAACTCTAAACTTCTCTCTCTCTCTCTCTCTCTCTCTCTCTCTCTCTCTCTCTCTCTCTCTCTCTCTCTCTCTCTCTCTCTCTCTCCTTTTATAAAACTGATTCATGTTAATACTTCAGACAGAGATTAAGCAATATATTAATTTCATCCCTCGTTCTTATGAGAACAGGTAATTATTCTGGTATGCTAAGAGGGACGAATTGCAATATACCTGGGCTATAATTAAAGAGCAAATGCTAATATATATCATGCAAGAAAATTCTCTAAACAGAATAGGGCAGAGTAATATAAGATTTCATTCTTAAACTCTGCTGTATATGTGATCTTAATAAATGCCTCTCAGAAAACAAAAATTATAAATAAATAAATAAATCTTGAATATAAATGCCACTGAAACTTTCATCTATATATCCGACAGAAATTGTCATGACTATAATCGAGAAAACATTAAATAGTTCAATATTTTCATATTTAGTCAAAGACAGGCCTCTCCAGCGATCCAGCATCCTATAGAGCAAGGCATTCCTTCAAATTCCCCAATATTTCTGCTTCAAGACGAAGGGGGGAGGGGGAGGTAGGAGGGCGGGAGAAGAGAGGGGGAGTTTTAATAAAATCCAACATGGAAGGCGGTGGACATGCTGTCAGCAGTTTCAGATGAGGGGTCGGGTTTTATTGCTGACAGCAACGAGGCACCCAGGAGGAGCTCCATCTGATTTAGCAGCCATGTGGAAGGGACGGTTTCAGCCTCCAAGTGAAATGAAAGCTACACAATATTTTGGGAGACGACAGTCATGAATTGCCCGAGGAAGCGAGTTTTCTGGAGGCTGGGGGAGGGGTGGGTCCTGGAAAAGGAGGAGTAGTTCCTGGAAAAAGAGGGGTTGGCCCTGGGAAATGAAGGGTTTGTCCTGGAAAAGGAGGGGTTGGTCTTGGAAAAATAGGGGTGGATCCTGGAAAAGAGGGAGTTGGTCCAGGAGGAGGAGGGGTGGGTCTGCAATAGGAGGGTGGGTCCTGGAAAAGGAGGGGTTGGTCCTGGAAGTGAGAGGTGTGTCCTGGAAAAGGAGGTATGGATCCTGGAAAAGGAAGAGTGGTCATTGGAAAAAGAGGGATGGGCTCTGGAAATTGAAGGGTTGGTCATGGAAAAGGAGGGGTAGGTCCTGGAAAAGAAGGGATGGGTCCTGGAAAAGGAAGGGTGGGTCCTGGAAATAAGGGTTTTATCTTGGAAAAGAAGAGGTGGGTCCTGGAAAAGACAGACTGACAGCTTATACAAACTTATAAAGACTCAGAGTACTGTACTTCCACACCACAGTCAAACATACCATGAACTTGTCTAGAACTTACTGCACACACATATCACCAACATGTTGAATACAAGCCGTCGACTCAGTGGAAGTCCTAACCAGTGCTTCATACTATCATCTAGCCCATGCTGAAATTTTTAACATTAGCTACAAAGACCACTAGGTCTAGGATCTGTCTGAGGAGTCAAGCAAAAGTGGGCCTTTAGAAAACAGTGGCCATTATGAGTGGCGGCCATTGGCCACTGAAAGTGGCCCAGTCGTTTCTGTCTCCTCCTCCTCCCCTCCTCCTCCTTCTTCCTTCATCTCAGTGACAACAAACTTAAAGTAATTTGAAATAAGTTCTTTACACCTAATAGCTCCTTTCCAAAGTGCCTCCATGTGTAGACTTATTTATATTTTGTGTATTATTTGAAAGCTGCTCTTCTCACAGTACTTCCCCGAATCTCCTTCCTCCTCCACGACCACCTCCTGTTTCCCTGTTTTCTTCCTTCCTTCCTTCCTTCCCCTTCCTTTTTTCTCCTAAGGCCTCCTCTATGGTGGCCCTCAATGGCCCTGGCCCAGAAGGCCCATAACATCTTCCGCTATTTTGTCTCCGGAGGAAAGCCACCGAGAATTTCGTGGGCTCTGTCCCAGAGGAAGTGAATGAGCAACAGCTGCTTTCTAACGTATCCTATTTGAGTTTCTGTATCAGCACGCCCGCTGATTTGTTCTTTGTTTATGCGCGCAAGGAACTTTCTGTGTCAGTGCTTGTCGTTGAACTCTACATAATCTTGTGATGGATGAGGTCTTTATAGGCTTATGTAAATGGAGTTGTTTCATTTCGTGTAAGATTTACTAACAATGACAAACTTCCTTTTTCTATTTTTTCAGTTAATATTCTTCTTAAATCGTCTGAATCAACAGTGTTTAAAATCTTAATACCTTTTTTTAATTGAGTCTGGTCAGCAGTGAGTAATCTCACTAATAGACTTTTTGTTAAGACACTTTTTATCCTTGTACTTTCCCTTCATTCCCGCTTCCTTTCTTCAGCCTTGCTGTCCAACCCCTCTGACTATTATTTCTTAATGCAACTGTGGGGTTTTCTCCCAGTTCCACCTTTAGATCCTTGTGCTTCATCTCCTTTATTTTGTGGATCCCTTCCTCCTGCTGTCCAACCACTTCAACTCCTCCTCCTTTCATTGGCTGAAGCGGTGAGTGACCGAATGTGTTCCCCAGTGCTTGGCTTTTTAGCCTCAAATTTCAAGAACTCTTCATTCAACTCAATTTGGTTTTTATACCGACTTAGGAGGGTCCTCAGAGTGCAGGAGCAGTGACATGGAAGGATATTAAAAATCCTTCGCTTGACGCTGCGTCTCTGTTGATGTTTGTTCTTCTTCGCCGTCAAAGGCTCCAGGATTCATGGATCCTGGAATCCTGGAATCCCAGCTTCCAGTTTGTATGCAAATACTCATGCAAATACTTAAGAGCGTCTGCAGTCGTGTTTGCTTTGAAGCAGCGGGCAGGGAGGAATGTAAACATCTTCACACGCACACATAAACATAAACACGTGAGTCAGATGTTTGTCTTTTTCAGAAAGGGGGAAAACGCCTCGTGTCGACTGCAATATTGTCTCTGAGGATGGCCTGAAGGAATGACGCATCTCTTGTGTGTAACGGTATGCAAACAAGCGAAGGTTCCATGGAATAAGCTCAGTTCTAAGAATATAGTCTGGGCATAAGGGTCATCATGCTTTGATGTAAGTTCTAAGCCCTTAGAGGAAGGCAAAGGGTGTGGCTCATACCCATTTCCTCTCAATAATAAAGGCGGGGTGCGCCGAGTTAAGGATGTCTGTACAACTTGCAACAGACCTGAAGGGGTCAGATGTGAGCGGTGATTTGGTCAGTGGGAGTTTATCCAGAGGAATTTTCATCCTTATGACGAGAGATGACGTCATTCGCTGTATCTGTTCGAGGTCAGGGAAGGTCTGACGTCATCGTGTGTCCTCCGTCTTCTGCTTCGTCACAGACAAACCTTCCTTGTCTTGACTACCTGTTCATGGACTGCACAACAAAATGGTGTCACTAATTCAGGCTTTGCCTGAATCTTGATTCTCTCCCAAATATTTTTATTTCAGTCAAGTGATTATTCGCTCTAATATTTTGAGACAGTTTCGTAAATTTATTAAATTCTTACGAATTTATTTTGTTCACACGAATATTATTCTGGTAAAAAAATTTCATTTTGTAACCAGAAGCCTTCAGTGAGAAAATAACTACTGTTCGTTTTTTTTTTTTTTTTTGTCAGACGATGAAAAATGTGGGATCCAATTTGAACTCTTGAGTCCCTCTCAATATATATATATATATATATATATATATATATATATATATATATATATATATATATATGTATATTTGTGTGTATATATATATATGTGTGTGTATGTATATATGTATAAATATATAACACACACACACACATTACATAAACACATATATATATTATATATATATATATATATATATATATATATTTTATATTTATATTATGTCTTTTATGTTTATATCTCTCTCTCTCTCTCTCTCTCTCTCTCTCTCTCTCTCTCTCTCTCTCTCTGAAAATAAAAAAAACTTCCAGGGATTTTAGAAAATAGTTTTACTGGGCCATGATCCCAAACATTCTTTGATAACTGTCATAAAACTTCGTTCCCAAGTCGGTCCCAAACCCTGATTATATTATTAGAGGCTTCGACTAAAAGTAATCAGTTACTTTGGCCTGGCTGTTAAGGAAATTAAAATATGATGACCATTATGAATAAGGGTTTTTAAACTAATTTGCATACAGCAGCAGCTGTTGCAAAAAGCAGCTTATTAAAAGCATTATTATTATTATTATTATTATTATTATTATTATTATTATTATTATTATTATTATTATTAGTAGTATTTTGTAGTAAAAAGTAGTAGTAGTAGTAGTAGTAGTAGTAGTACAATTGTTTTGATGTTTGTGATCTGGTCAGTAGTGTTTTTGACACGAAACATTGGAAATTCATTATTAAGCTCTTTATTTATTTATTTATTTATTTATTTTTATCTGTTTATTAAAAAAACAAACAAATATTAGATTTTATTTTGCAACGATTTGAAGTTTTATCAGTGACAATTTATTTTGAAGACTTATGAAGCCATCCTTACATGAGGATACTTAACTTACGCTTGGCTTGAACAAATTACTGGGTTCCTTTTTTAGTTTTCTGTAAAAGACAACTACTGTGCCGGCTTTGTCTGTCCGTCCGCGCTTTTTCTGTCCGCACTTTATACTGTCCTAACTTTTTCTGTTCGCACTTTATGCTGTCCTAACTTTTTCTGTTCGCACTTTATGCTGTCCGCACTTTTTTTGTCCGCACTTTATTCTGTCCGCGCTTTTTCCTGTCCGCCTTCAGATCTTAAAAACTACTGAGGCTAGAGGGCTGCAAATTGGTATGTTGATCATCCACCCTCCAATCTTCAAACATTCCAAATTGCAGCCCTCTAGCCTCAGTTTTTCTTTTATTTAAGGTTAAAGTTAGCCATAATCGTGCTTCTGGCAACGATATAGGATAGGCTACCACCGGGCCGTGGGTAAAGTTTCATGGGCCAACTCATAATACCGGGAACACCGAAAGATAGATCTATTTTCTGTGGCCTTGATTGTACTCTGTAGCGGCTGTACAGAAAACTCGACTATGCCGAAGAAACTTAGGCGCATTTTTTACTTTTTTTTTTTGTTTCAGAACCCTATTTACATAGTTTTAGGTTTAAAGAAAAAAAATATATTTATTTTTATTTATTTATGTATTCAATTATTTATGTAAAGAATCTTGATCTCTGGGGTCATGGTCACGTGACCTGGCGCTGGCGTTATGGAGCAGAGACAGACTCTGGTCGGTCGTTTTATTTTTGTCTTTCTTTTACACGACTTTTTTTTTTTATTTTATCGTTGATCTACTTCTTGTAGAGGAAACTTGGCTCCTTTTAAAAAAAAAACGATGCTTTACTTATATAATATTGAATGCTTGAGTGATCAAAATATATTTTATTTTAGATACTTAATTTTTTGGCGCGTTACAAGGTGGTGATAGGCCTATAGGCCTATGAACGATAGATTTAACTAATGAAAGTATAACAACATAATACAAATATAGATTGAATTACTGGAAATACTTAGAAATTCAATATTATATTTGAAGCAATTTCAAGAAATCTAAAGGGACGCAATTTTGCTCATAGCAAATACTTTATGGTATCAAGTCTTGTGCTCTCTCTCTCTCTCTCTTCTTTCTCTCTCTCTCTCTCTCTCTCTCATTTTTTTGCGTAGGTTTCAGGGTTTAAAAAAATCTTCCTGGAATTGATGATGTCCCGTTTTAGCTTCCGGTAACATTTGGTTGACTAACCTTTAATTCCGTTCATTTATTCAGGTTGTTTTGCTTAACCCCTAACTTTTCAACTCGCTCAAGATCAAAGGTCAAGCCAAGGTCATATTAGGAGTCACAGGTCAATATGAATAGCATCACTGGGTTTTTTCATGGTATTTTAGATACTGTAAGTCTATGAATGAAGTAACAAGGCTTCTTGGAAGGAAATATGAATGACGAAAACTTACGCGAAGAAAAATAAAAGAAACAGAATGAAATTATTTATTTATACTTATAAAACTACAAAGAGACAGTTATGTCAATGAATTATGTAAATAATATGAATAATACTTTTATAATAATAATGTAAGATGATACAACGTGAAAATCAAACGACTGACTTTTGCTAAACGGAGGGTGGAAGTAGGTGACGTGCCAGATGTACGATGTATCAACTTTCTCTGTAGTGTCTATAGATAGACAGTAGTGTGTGTGGGTGTGTGTGTGTGTTCGTTTGCGTCCGGTCGTCCTGCTCATTTCGTGTGTAAATACTGAACTTCGAAGCGTCATTCATGGCGGTAATAGTTTTTAGAATATTCGAAAACTGCAACTGATCTGTGTTATAATAAAAAAAATATCGAGTGCTTTAAGATGACGTCATCATGGCCTCAGTGAAACCGGTGTTTGGTCCTACGGCGACAAGGTAAGAAGGATCTACTGTACAGTACATCAACTCATTCAGCACCATTTTCGTGCTAAAAACGTTAAGTTCTGTTATTTATATTGTAAAATACAAATATAGGCAGCCATTTCCTGTCGTTACTGAATAAGAGAATGGTGTGTCCTTTGGTTTAAAGACGGACTTATCCTCAGCAAAGCCAAACCAGCCTAGGCCTATGTGTACGAGACAAGATTGGTCGACCTTTTGGTTTGTAGGTTAATTCGGTTGTATTTTCGTATTTAAACATTACAGTTGAGGCTTTGAATTTGTAATATGTGATAGGCAGCCATTTAATTGTCGTTATTGAATAATGTGAGTACGGTGTGCCCATTGGTTTTCATGTTCATGACGTATCTTTGGCTAAGCCAAGCCGAGGTTTCAGAGACAGACCGGATTGATTGACCCTTGGTTTGTTGGTTTAATTCAGTTGTATTATTGTGTTTAGATATTAAATTTTGAATTATATTAAATGTGCATAGACATCCATTAATTGCAGGGGTTGATTAATCCATTGGTTTTGGGCTTGACGACATTCTTAGGCTAAACCAAGCCAAGGCCTCTGTTTTCGAGACATGATTAGTTAACCTGTTGGTTCGTGAAGTTAGATTAAGTTTCCCTACGGCATCGCTGCCCTTTAGCTTGACTTATCAAAGGGTATAATAGGCCTGCTTTGGACCTCGGGACTTTTTTACCAACCGATGTTTAGCAGGATGATTATAGTAGCTCAGTACATTTCTGTCAGACGCCATGTTTATTCCGTAAACAACCCTTTCACACTTCGTACTTTTCAGTTTCGGTTGGAGGGCGGTGAACAGGTTTAGTTCCGTATTCTCTATATTGAAGCTCACTTTTCCGTGACGACGGTCTTTCCCCTTAACTTGGCTTTCGTAAGTGCCTTTAGCCACTGCACTGGCGAGAGTTTGTGGCTAGGCTACTAATAACGAAAGTAAAGCTTTATTTAATAATAATAATAATAATAATAATAATAATAATAATAATAATAATAATAATAATAATAATAATTGTTGTTGTTGTAATATACTGTATTTTGATGTGCCCACGATCAAGTCCACATGGATCTTGTTTGTGCCATAAACTCTAAAATGTTTAAAATTTACAGGATTATTGCTGTAGAACGCTTTACTGTCACTTGTATACCTCCTGGAGTATCTTTAACTCTTTAACAACTGGGGTTGAATCCCACTACATTCACGGGCAACTTTTTATTATTAAGTTTCTGCTCTTGTCTCTAAAAAGGAGGTTAAGGGTTAAGTTGGAGAAATGTGTTTCCCTGATTTGTGGATTTTGGGTGGAGGGTGTCACACCCTCTCTACTTGTTTTCGACAGTCTATTAGAGAGTAGAGGAAAGAGGGGAATCTGAATAGTTATTAGTTATTTTTATCTCGTCGAGACCAATTCCGTATATAATAAAACGTAAGATGGTGCATGTTTAGACTAATTTCTGATGGTTTACGTGTGTTCTCTCTCTCTCTCTCTCTCTCTCTCTCTCTCTCTCTCTCTCTCTCTCTCTCTCTCTCTCTCTCATTGTTGTCAGTCTTTCTCATAAAACATTTTGACATCATGACACATGGACCGATCACCTAACGTTTGTTGCAAGCTTCTGTTAATGCTAAATCTGTTTTATGAGGATTTAACTTTTTTTTTTTTTTTTTTTTACTTTTGGGACGAATTTGAGATACTTTTGGAATTATTTTGAGAATATTAAGGCTTTATTTTTTTATTTAACAGATATGGTACTAAATTTTATCATGCAATTATTTGAAGGGAGAAATAAATGGTGAACCAAAGAGAAAACATGTGTTTAATATGGTACTAATGAGATTTCAGACTTGGTTACGAGGCTGATTTTGAATAAATTTATTAATTTTCTTAACTAAATCTTTTAAACTTCACTGCGAGTTTGAGGGTGATTCTGGAAATAACTTCTGGTTGGTTGAAGGAATCGTAGGCCTAGTGAGGAAGTAAAACTGTTGGCTGTACAGTGAAACGACTGTTTTTTGTGAGCATGTTTTTGCCAGAATATAAAATGAGAGTGAATTCACACAGACAGCTTTGTATTCTAAGAATTGCTTTCAAGTTATATGAAATTTAGGAAATTCCGAATGATTTTAGTTGTTGGTTCTTTTGGAATATCATATTTCAAATTTTTTTTTCTTTTATTGATTGGGAAATATTCAGACATTTTCCATGACAACATTTTCTTGCTTTATCGAGTAATCTGGTCGACAGTTGAATCATTTGATATAGAGTCATAATCAAGGTGCAAAATTCACTTTAAATATAGCTGGAACTAAAAAAAAATCACTAGTTACAAATGAAAGACCAGTTGGACAAATGAACACACACAATTGGAAACACACACACACACACACACACACACACACACACACACACACACACCAATGACTTTATAACCAACGGGAAGTATGCATAACGATGACTGGTTTTGAAATACATGAACATTTCCCTCACTGAGAGAGAGAGAGAGAGAGAGAGAGAGAGAGAGAGAGAGAGAGAGAGAGAGAGAGAGAGAGGAAACCCATAATAAGATTGTTTACAAGTTACGTTCGTTTTGCCAAAACGGCTTTCACACGATTGTGGTTTACGATCAAATTCCTCTTTATTTCCTGGTAATTTGAAATCTGTCGAAACCGCAGTTGAAGCAGGACCAGAAAGAGTCAAATATATATTCAATATAAAACTTAACCATGTGACAAAACACTAAAAAAAAAAACCCTTTTTGCAAGTCATTTTTCTTTGTTTATGCGCGCAAGGAACTTTCTGTGTCAGTGCTTGTCGTTGAACTCTACATAATCTTGTGATGGATGAGGTCTTTATAGGCTTATGTAAATGGAGTTGTTTCATTTCGTGTAAGATTTACTAACAATGTCAAACTTCCTTTTTCTATTTTTTCAGTTAATATTCTTCTTAAATCGTCTGAATCAACAGTGTTTAAAATCTTAATACCTTTTTTTAATTGAGTCTGGTCAGCAGTGAGTAATCTCACTAATAGACTTTTTGTTAAGACACTTTTTATCCTTGTACTTTCCCTTCATTCCCGCTTCCTTTCTTCCGCCTTGCTGTCCAACCTCTCTACTATTATTAATTTATTAATGCAACTGTGGGTTTTCCCAGTTCCACCTTTATATTCTTGTACTTCCTTTATTTTCTAGATCTTTATCCTGCTGTCCAACCACTTCAACTCCCTCCCTCCTTTCATTGGCTGAAGCGGTGAGTGACCGAATGTGTTCCCCAGTGCTTGGCTTTTTAGCCTCAAATTTCAAGAACTCTTAATTAACTCAATTCGGTTTTTATACCGACTTGGGAGGGTCTCAGAGTGTGAATGAGCAGTGACATGGAAGGATATTGCACCGCTTAACGATGCTGCGTCTTTGTTGATGTTTGTTCTTCTTCGCCTTCAAAGGCTCCAGGATGCATGGATCCTGGAATCCTGGAATCCCAGCTTCCAGTTTGCATGCAAATACTCATGCAAATACTTAAGAGCGTCTGCAGTCGTGTTTGCTTTGAAGCAGCGGGCAGGGAGGAATGTAAACATCTTCACATGCACACATAAACAAACACGTGAGTTAGATGTTTATCTTTTTCAGAAAGGGGAAAAACGCCTCGTGTCGACTGGAATATTGTCTCTGAGGATGATCTGAAGGAATGACGCACCTCTTGTGTGTAACGGTATGCAAACAAGCGAAAGTTCCATGGTATAAGCTCAGTTCTAAGAATATAGTCTGGGCATAAGGGTCATAATGTTTTGATGTAAGTTCTAAGCCCTTAGGAGGAAGGCAGAAGGGTGTGGCTCATCGCTTCTTCTAATAATAGTGCTGGGGAGTTAGGATGTCTGTAAAACTTGCAACAGACCCAAGGTCAGATGTGAGCGGTGATTTGGTCAGTGGGAGTTTAGCCAGAGGAATTTTCATCCTTATGACGAGAGATGACGTCATTCGCTGTATCTGTTCGAGGTCAGGGAAGGTCTGACGTCATCGTGTGTCGTCCGTCTTCTGCTTCGTCACAGACAAACCTTCCTTGTCTTGACGACCTGTTCATTGACTGCACAACAAAATGGTGTCACTAATTCAGGCGTTGCGTGAATCTTGATTCGCTTCCAGATATTTTGATTTCATTCAAGAGATTATTTGCTCTAATATTTTGAGAAAGTTTCGTAAATTTATTAAATTCTTTCGAGTTTATTTTGTTCACACGAATATTATTCTGGTAAAAAAATTCATTTTGTAACCAGAAGCCTTCAGTAAGAAATAACTACTACTGTTCGTTTTTTTTTTTTTTTTTTTTCAGACGATGAAAAATGTGATTCATTATTGAACTTACTTGAGATCTCCTCTTATATATATATATATATATATATATATATATATATATAT
Source organism: Macrobrachium rosenbergii (assembly GCF_040412425.1). Classification (NCBI taxonomy): domain Eukaryota; kingdom Metazoa; phylum Arthropoda; class Malacostraca; order Decapoda; family Palaemonidae; genus Macrobrachium; species Macrobrachium rosenbergii. The sequence continues at coordinate 650,139 of NW_027100727.1, forward strand.
ATATATATATATATCTATATCTATATCTATATTCATATCTATATCTATATATATATATATATATATATATATATATAGTATATATATATATATATATATATATATATATATATAAATATATATATATTTGTGTACTTGTATATATGTATACATACATACACACACACATACACACACACATATATATATATATATATATATATATATATATATATACATATATATATATATATATGTTTATGTTTATATATGAACTGTCTATCTCTGTCTCCTAGTTTCTCTCTCTCTCTCTCTCTCTCTCTCTCTCTCTCTCTCTCTCTCTCTCTCTCTCGCTCTGGAAACCCTTAAGTCAAAAACTTCCAGGCGGATTTTAGAAAATAGTTTTACTCTGGCCATGACTCTCGAACATTCTTTTTGATAACTGTCATAAAACTTCGTTCAAGTCGGTCCCAAACCCTGATTATATTATTAGAGGCTTCGACTAAAAGTAATCAGTTACTTTGGCCTGGCTGTTAAGGAAATTAAAATATGATGACCATTATGAATAAGGGTTTTTTAAACCTAATTTGCATACAGCAAGCAGCTGTTGCGAAAAGCATTATTATTGTTATTATTATTATTATATTATTATTATTATTATTATTATTATTATTATTATTATTATTATTAGTAGTAGTAGTAGTAGTAGTAGTAGTAGTACAATTGTTTTGATGTTTGTGATCTGTCAGTAGTTTTTTGACACGAAACATTGAAATTCATTATTGCTTCTTATTTATTTATTTATTTTTATCTGTTTATTAAAACAAACAAATATGAGATTTTATTTTGCAACGATTTGAAGTTTTATCAGTGACAATTTATTTTGAAGACTTATGAAGCCATCCTTACATGAGGATGCTTTAACTTACGCTTGGCTTGAACAAATTACTGTCTTTTAGTTTTCTGTAAAAGATAACCATTGCAGTTGGCTCGGTTCGTCCGTCCGCACTTTTTCTGTCCGCACTTTTATACTGTCCTAACTTTTTCTGTTCGCACTTTATGCTGTCCGCACTTTTTTGGTCCGCACTTTATTCTGTCCGCGTTTTTACCTGTCCGCCTTCAGATCTTAAAAACTACTGAGGCTAGAGGGCTGCAAATTGGTATGTTGATCATCCACCCTCCACTCATCAAACATACCAAATTGCAGCCCTCTAGCCTCAGTTTTTCTTTTATTTAAGGTTAAAGTTAGCCATAATCGTGCTTCTGGTAACGATATAGGATAGGCTACCACCGGGCCGTGAGTAAAGTTTCATGGGCCGGGGCTCATGCAGCATTATACCGAGAACACCGAAAGATAGATCTATTTTCTGTGGCCTTGATTGTACGCTGTAGCGGCTGTACAGAAAACTCCATTGCGCTGAAGAAACTTAGGCGCATTTTTTACTTGTTTTTGTTTCAGAGCCCTCATTTACATAGTTTTAGGTTTAAAGAAAAATATTTTATTTTTATTTATTTATGTATTCAATTATTATATAAGAATCCTGGATCGCTGGGTCATATTACGACCTGGCGCTGGCGTTATGGAGCAGAGACAGACTTGGGCGGTCGTTTTGTTTTTTATTTTCTTACACGAACTTTTTCTTTTTTATTTTATCGTTGATCTACTTTGTAGAGGAAACTTGGCCTTCAAAAGTGCTGATACTTTACTTAAATAATATTGAATGCTTGGAGTGAATAAAATATATTTTATTTTAGATACTTAAATTTTTGGCGCAACATAAGGTGGTGATAGCTCATGGGCCTATGAACGATATATTTAACTAATGAAAGTATAATACATTAATACAAATATAGATTGAATTACTGGAAATACTTAGACATTCAATATTATATTTGAAGCAATTTCACAAAATCTAAAGGGACGCAATTTTGCTCATAGCAAATACTTTATGGTATCAAGTCTTATGCAGGAATCTCTCTCTCTCTCTCTCTCTCTCTCTCTGTAAGCGTAGAAGTTTCGGGGTTTAAAAAAATTCCTTGAATTGATGATGTTCCGTTTAGCCTGCACATTTGGTTGACTAACCTTAATCTGTCTATTTGACCAGTTGTTTTGCTTAAACCCTACGTTTTCAACTCGCTCAAGATCAAAGGTCAAGCTAAGGCCAGGCTTAGAGTCATGCAGGTCACATGAATAGCATCACTGGGTTTTTTCATGGTATTTTAGATACTGCAAGTCATGAATGAGTGACGTAGTTTGGAAGAAAGGTCGACGAAAACTTACGCGAAGAAAAATAAAAGAAACAGAATGAAATTATTTATTTATACTTATAAAACTACAAAGAGGCAGTTATGTCAATGAATTATGTAAATAATATGAATAATACTTTTATAATAATAATGTAAGATGATACAACGTGAAAATCAAACGACTGACTTTTGCTAAACGGAGGGTGGAAGTAGGTGACGTGCCAGATGTACGATGCATCAACTTTCTCTGTAGTGTCTATAGATAGACAGTAGTGTGTGTGGGTGTGTGTGTGTGTTCGTTTGCGTCCGGTCGTCCTGCTCATTTCGTGTGTAAATACTGAACTTCGAAACGTCATTCATGGCAGTAATAGTTTTTGTGAATATTCCGAAAACTGCAACTGATCTGTGTTATAATAAAAAAAATATCGAGTGCTTCAAGGTGATGACGTCATCATGGCCTCAGTGAAACCGGTGTTTGGTCCTACGGCGGCAAGGTCAGGATCTGCTGTACAGTACATCAACTCATTCAGCACCATTTTCGTGCTAAAAACGTTAAGTTCTGTTATTTTTATTGTAAAATACAAATATAAAGTGTTAGCTTGTCGTTACTGAATAAGAGAACGGTTTGTCCTGGTTTCAAAGACGGACTTATCTCAAAGCCAAACCAGCCTAGGCCATGTACGAGACAAGATCGTCGACCCTTTGGCTTGTAGGTTAATTCGGTTGTATTTTCTGCATTTAAACATTACAGTTGAGGCTTTGAATTTGTAATATGTGATAGGCGTTACGCATTTGTCGTTATTGAATACTTTATAGGGTGTGCCTATTGGTTTCATGTTCATGACGTTTCCTTTTGGCCAAGTCCAGCCGAGGTTTCAGAGACAGACCGGATTGATTGACCCCTTGGCTTGTTGGTTTAATTCGCCAGGCTATTGTGTTTAGACATTAAATTTTGAATTATATTAAATGTGCATAGACATCCATTAATTGCAGGGTTGATTAATCCATTGGTTTTCGTTTGACGACATTCAGGGCTAAGCTGCCAAGGCCCATGTATTCGAGACATGATTATTATAGTTAACCTGTTGGTTGGTGAAGTTAGATTAAGTTTCCTTACGGCATCACTGCCCCTTAGCTTGACTTATCAAAGGGCATAATAGGCCTGCTTTGGACCTCGGGATATTTTAACCAACCGATGTTTAGCAGGATGATTATAGTAGCTCAGTCAGTAGGCCTACATTTCTGTCAGACGCCATGTTTATTCCGTAAACAACCCTTCACACTTCGTACTTTTCAGTTTCGTGAGGGCAGAACAGGTTTAGTTTCGTATTCATTTACTATTACTTCTCTATATAAAAGCTCACTTTGCTGACAACTGTCTTTCCCTTAACTTGGCTGTAGAGTCTTTAGCCACTGCACTGGCGAGAGTTTATGGCTAGGCTACTAATAACAGCAAAGCTTTATTAATAATAATAATAATAATAATAATAATAATAATAATAATAGTTGTTGTAAATACTAATTTTGATGTGCCCACGATCAAGTCCTACACATGGGTCTTGTTTGTGCCATAAACTCTAAAATGTTTAAAATTTATAGGATTATTGCTGTAGAACGCTTAATGTCACTTACATACCTCCTGGAGTATCTTTAACTCCTTAACAACCAGGGTTGAATCCCACTACATTCACGGGCAACGTTTTATTATTAAGTTTCTGCTCTTGTCTCTAAAAGGAGGTTAAGGGTGTTAGAGAAATGTGTTGCCCTGATTTGTGGATTTTGGGTGGAGGGTGTCACACCCCTCTACTTGTTTTCGACAGTGTATTAGAGAGTAGAGGGAAAGAGGGGAATCTGAATAGTTATTAGTTATTTTTCTGTCGAGACCAAATTTCAGGCATAGGCATAAGATGGTAATGCTTAGACCAATTTCTGATTTTTTACGTCTGTTCTCTCTCTCTCTCTCTCTCTCTCTCTCTCTCTCTCTCTCATTGTTGTCAATCTTTCTCATAAAACATTCTTGACATCATGCCATGGACGATCACCTAACGTTTGTTGCGTAAAGTTTCTGTTAATGCCAAATCTGTTTTATGAGGATTTAACTTCTTTTTTTTTTTACTTTTTTGGGACGAATTTGAGATACTTTTGGAATTATTTTGAGAATATTAAGGCTTTATTTTTCTATTTAACAGATATGGTACTAAATTTTATCATGCAATTATTTGAAGGAGAAATAAATGGTGGAACCAAAGAGAATCCATGTTTTAATATGGTACTATGAGATTGCAGACTATTACACGGCTGATTTTTAAATAAATATATTAATTGTAACTAAATCTTTTAAACTTCACTGCGAGTTTGAGGGTGATTCTGGAAATAACTTCTGGTTGGTTACAACAGGCCTAGTGAGGAAGTAAAACTGCTGGCTCTGCAGTGGAACGACTCGTTGCAACGCGTTTTTACCAGAATATAAACAGGAACTTCACACAGACAGCTTAGTATTCTAAGAATTGCTTTCAAGTTATATGAAATTCTGTGTTTTGTTTTAAATATTTTTACTACATAAAGAGCTGTTGCCATTGCATTAATTTGTTATTGATGTTCGCAAATTATATTATATTTTATAGCCTTGAAAATGCGACTTGGAATTCGTCGCGAAACGTCGGCATTGAAAATAAACTGTAGATGATGAGGATGCCTTTCCCTACTGCTTCCTTCGTGATGTATATATATATATACTACGAGATTCAGAGGCGTCGTGCACGGTTTTTTTTATTTGACTCCTTATCAAAGAATCGGATGAAGGTGAAAGTTGGCATATGAATATTTCACAACCATACATTTTATTTTCTAACATCATCTTGTACCTATGACTTATAGTTTTAGCTGATCATAGAAGAACACACCACTTTCTGTAGTCAGAGACATTAAAAAGTCATTCATGGCTTAGAAGACAGTAATGACGTTTACCTGTGACGTTACAAATGGCTCCACCCTCTAAGCTACGTCATAATTCAGGATAATACTGAATTATCTCATGAAGTTTAAGAATTGAATTACTGACGATGAAAATACATTTCTCAAGTAGTTGCAAAAGATGCTAAATGATCACCAATGATCAAATAAATAAACCTGAAGGCCAAAATTATACATTCTGCTACTATTACTACCACTATTGCTGTATTTCCACGGCAGCATAGATGCCCCGCCCACATCAGAATCTTTCAGCTATTCATAAAGACTTTGCCTCCTGCCCAGATTCGGGTTTTCATTTGAGAAATGTATAAAGTAATTTTCAAGTTAAATATGCAGTATTGCAAATGAGGAACAAACTCATGCATTCAGGGAAGGAGTCCTGTCAAAGAAGCAGTGACTGAAATGTCGTAAGTTTTGGTAAGTTTTCAGCAGTTCTCATCCAGGCAAATAAATGAAAGTTCATACCGTTATAGCCTTGGACATCACATATTCGATTTATTATCTATATGTAACTATGTTTTACTTTATTGTAATAAAAATCATCATTTCTATTGGCGATGGAGCTGAGCATTATTACCCTTATGAAACAGTACTATATGGCACAAACCTGAGAAAGAACGTGCGAGCGAATGTTTTGTTTTATTTTTGGTATTTAGAGTTTCGTTATTCATTTCGTTTTCATTTTAAATTTTTCTTTTAGCCTTTTATCTTATTTCATTTTACTTATCCTTAATTCATGGGTGACAGGGCATGACAATGGGTAGAATGCCAGTTCCAGTCACCCTCAAGCATATATAATTACCGATTCATTAAGAAACGTAGCTGACCTGAAATCAGCGATGACTCTGAGGGGAACAAGGGTTGCCATCGTTCCTTTTTCCTCTATCATTGTTACTATTGGTGTGGGTATATCTTAAAAATATTTCAAATGAAATGTATTTTACTTTTACTCTGTGTATTTGTATTCCCCTTTAAATGTACAAATGAAACACCAAAAACTATTCATAATCTATTTACAAATCACAATCATCATCACTATCAAGGAAAAGATCATCATCATCCTCATCATCACTGGCTAAATTAATGATGACTGGATCCACGTAAGTCTCCCGGATGTTGTCAATTCCCAGTACTCCTCCTCAAAATGACGTGATTGTCGAACTGCTCCTGCCCACACTTCCGGGTAGCAGAAAGCCTTGCCTCCTCCAACCTGGCCTGCAAGTCAGACCGCGTAAATCGACGGGGCGATGAACGCACTTGCCTCTTCATATGACCCCACACCTGTTCAATGGCGTTGAGCTCTGGGTGAGCGGGTGCCAAGCGCACAACTTCGGCCCCACTCCCGGATGATGTTATCCACCACATATCTCCTTTCCGGACGATTCTTTTGGCAAACGAGCAACAGCTCAGATTTTGTGGCCAAAGGTGGGAACGATATCTACGCTGCTCCAGCCACCTGTCGAGAAAAGTTAATTAATCATTATTAGAGTGGAAATAGACCATAGAATGCTAATTTACATACCGTTATTACTGTATCATTAAACTATGATTTGATATTGTTTCCATCAAGAATAATTTACTGACTTCACACAGTTAATAGAATATTGAATCATATGAAATTTCCAGTCAAGTCATTAACTTTAATGCGTGTGTATACGTATTTCATGATGTCTATATATATATATATATATATATATATATATATATATATATATATATATATATATATATATATATATATATATATATATATATATATATTATGATTTATTGTAATTACCTTACGAGATCCGCCTTTCTGTTTGCTGACGTAGGGCATCGACTCTCCTGTTAGTGTGCTGTGATATGGTGCATTATCTAGCACAAGAACCGATGGCTCGGGAGGAGACGGTAGAAGCTGTGTCGTAAGCCACTGTTCGAACAATTTGGCATTCATTTCGCCATGATAATCTCCTTGATTGGACTTAGCGGGGTAGCACAGATACGAGCCTTCAATGAAGCCTTCATTGGTGCCAGCAGCTACCACCACAAATCGTTCACCTTCTCCTGGAGGGACCTGACGGCTGTAAGAGGGATGGTGATATCCTGCGTGGTGTCTGCCCATTCCTGCTATGGGTCATTCTAGTGGTGAACCAAGTTTCATCAACGTACACCACCTTCCTTCCGTCCTCCCTGAGGCGTCGTAGATCCCGTAGAGCATTAATTCGGCGGCAAATTATATCCAGAGACTCCTTCCTCACATACATTTTCCGTTGTGTAGTTTTATACTTGAATCCCAGAGAATGCAGGAGGCGGATTACTGAACTCGGTGATGTCCTTTCTGAGATAATGCCAGCTGTTTTAAGGTCCATTGTTAGAGAGCCAACCGTAAAATACTCCTTCTCATCAAACTTTCTGTGGATAAAGCGACGAATCGCACCAACAGTAAAGTTATCAAAGGCGGATGGTGCTGATGAAACTGGTGTTACTGACGATGGTGAATGACATGAACTGGAGGTAGGAGGCTGACTTTGGCCCTTACTGCCCCTGCAGTCATGCCCAAAACTTGTCCAAGGTCATAAGGCCTTAAAGGACAGAAAAGAATATATATAATTATATATATATATATATATATATATATATATATATATATATATATATATATATATATATATATATATATATATATATATATATATATATATATATATATTAAGCAATTATACATTGATTATGAAAACAACAAATCTTAAATCAGATGGTCCATTGCTGTACTGATAACTTGAATACATTACTGGTTGTATTTAGCTTTCCCAAAAATCTTCTCAGAACAATAATAATTCTATAAAGACTGAACAATCCTTTTACACCTCTCTCTCTCTCTCTCTCTCTCTCTCTCTCTCTCTCTATTGCTTTCTCTCTTCACTACATAATGGGTACTCAATGGAAATGTTCACAATTCAAAAAGGCATTGCAATAGTTATATTTTTTTTCGCAAAATAAAAATCAGACTGGAAGTAATTACGTAATCTGGAAATCGATTTCTTACCTGTTCAAGGAGTAGTAAGTACTACCACGGTTTTTCTCTCCCGTATACAAGGTTGCAAGCCGCAAGGCAAATGCAGTTTTGCAACCACGGGGACAATTCCAAATCTTATTAGCCATTCTTTGATCTTTTGACAGGTAAGGGTTTAAAGCTGACGAAACCAAGTGAATGAGTTTGTAAGGTTTATGGGCGGGACTAAATTTGTCATAGATTGTTTACTCTACCTACGTCATAAACGTTTGAGGATCCTTGCCACGTATATTCCTGGATACGGCATTGGCAAACCAATTTTACTTTATAAAAATGAAAACTATCGAATTTCATTACTAGATATATTTCTCGATATATTTGTATGGTTGTGAAATATTAATATGCCAACTTTCACCTTCATCTGATTCTTTGATAAGGGTAAATAAAAAAAAACCGTGCACGACGCCTCTGAATCTCATAGTATATATATATATATATATATATATATATATATATATATATATATATATATATATATATATATATATATATATATATATATATATATTTTCTCATAAAACATTTTGACATCATGCCACATGGACCGATCACCTAACGTTTGTTGCAAGCTTCTGTTAATGCCAAATCTGTTTTATGAGGATTTAACTTTTTTTTTTTTTTACTTTTTTGGGACGAATTTGAGATACTTTTGGAATTATTTTGAGAATATTAAGGCTTTATTTTTCTATTTAACAGATATGGTACTAAATTTTATCATGCAATTATTTGAAGGGAGAAATAGATGGTGAACCAAAAAGAAAACATGTTTTAATATGGTACTAATGAGATTGCAGACTTGGTTACACGGCTGATTTTAAATAAATATATTAGTTTTCGTAACTAAATCTTTTTAAACTTCACTGCGAGTTTGAGGGTGATTCTGGAAATAACTTCTGGTTGGTTGAAGGAATCGTAGGCCTAGTGAGGAAGTAAAACTGTTGGCTCTGCAGTGAAACGACTGTTTTTTGTGACCATGTTTTTACCAGAATATAAAATGAGAGTGAACTCACACAGACAGCTTAGTATTCTAAGAATTGCTTTCAAGTTATATGAAATTTAGGAAATTCCGAATGATTTTAGTTGTTGGTTCTTTTCGAATATCATTTTTCAAATTAAATGGGAAATATTCAGACATTTTCCATGACATTTTCTTGCTTTATCGAGTAATCTGGTCGACAGCTGAATAATTTGATATAGAGTCATAATCAAGGTGCAAAATTCACTTTAAGCATAGCTGGAACTAAAAAAAAATCACTAGTTACAAATGAAAGACCAATTTCACCAATGACTTTATAACCAACGGGAAGTATGCATAACGATTACTGGTTTTGAAATACACGAACATTTCCCCTCACTGAGAGAGAGAGAGAGAGAGAGAGAGAGAGAGAGAGAGAGAGAGAGAGCCCATAGAGAGAATTGTTTACATAAGATTGTTTACGTTCGTTTTGCCAAAACGGCTTTCACACGATTGTGGTTTACGATCAAATTCCTCTTTATTTCATGGTAATTTGAAATCTATCGAAACCGCAGTTGAAGCAGGACCAGAAAGAGTAAATATTCAATATAAAAACTTGACAACGTGACATAAAAACCTCTTTGCAAGTCATA
>NW_027100727.1:665000-777500 GCF_040412425.1 Macrobrachium rosenbergii
TTAATTTCATCTCGAATTTCAATTATGAATTAAATAATTGATAAACTATAAATTTGAATAGTATTAGTGTGTCTTCACCAAACGTTTGTGTGTGTGATGTGTCATGTACACACATTATGGCGTTGTTACAGTTTTTTTTTTTTGGAGGGAGGCGTCGTGTCTGAGGAATTGTTATGTATTTATAGCAATATATAGCAATTTGTATGTTTTGTTGAACTGTTGGAACTGTGTATTTATGCAAATGTATATATTATATATACTTTTTTGTTGAAGGACTTTCATTTATGCAGTTTTGATCATTATAGTTAAATATTTATATGGATTCTCTGTACCTTTGTCCATGTACAAATCTCTATCAAATAACGTTCCATCTGTTGGTCTATATCTATTTATCTATCTGTATATATATATATACAGGAGTGTATGTGTGTGTGTGTGTGTGTGAATGTATGGCCAAGGATATAGGTGGATTAGATAGTAAACATAGGTAATATATATATACATATATATTTCAGATATCATTTTATTTTCAATATATATTACAATGAAAAAAAAATTTCAAATTAAAATGGTGTCAGGGAAAATCTGTTTTGGTCCACAAAAAAATGCTTTTCATTGTATGATAAAAAATTGCCATCGGGAGTTTTATTTTTCAAATGATGTCGTAGATATTTTTGCCAAAATATCAGTGTTCTTAAAATCTAGGATTTTAAATTTTTATTGTTATAAATAAGTTAAAATCCAGGACTTCCAGAAGTGAGAAATAAAAAACATTTGTTATAGTGATAGTAGATTCCTGAGGGCATGCACAGCAGTAAAACATAACTGTATTACACACGCTGGAAACTTCTCATCATTTATATATACTGTAAAGTGTTAAATAAACTTTCACGGACTTATTGTAATAGTTATATATTTATTCCTCTTTGATACGATTATCCTGAGATTTGCCAAAATTCTTTCTCCACTTGTCAGTTAATCTTGACTTGTTTCCAACCTGCTTGTGATATGTATGAGATAAACATCTGATATGTATCGGATAAGAGGAAGAGAACCCTGTTTGACTCTTTTCAGCCCAACCTTGGATCAACTTCCTGTCGTCACTGACTGAGAGGATCTAACTCTGGATGTCCGTCTGACCTGGCTGAGTGGGTCCTGCGTCTGCGTTGACAAGGCAGTTGATCTGTTTTCTGCAAATTGATCAACTGTCTTCGGAAAAAAGGAGAGTGGAGTCTGTTTACTTAATGTCATTTACTTTATGATATTAATTTTTTTTTACAAGTTTTATTATTTTATTTATATATTCATTTACTATTTAATTTTCACTTTCGAAATCATTGGAATTTGCATTTTCAAAATTTTCCACTGAGCTTAGTTGCAATTACTTATGATGAAATATAATGGCATCCATGAATTATTTTCGGTTCAGCAGACAGTAATGTCTATGGATAATAATTCCACATTGAGACATTGCCGTCGTTGAGCACTGAGGCCAGTTTTCTCACCAATTCAACAGGATTCCCAGAGTGAGCAGGGACGGTTCCAGCTTCAGGATGACATATAATTTGAAATAGTTCAGGATCTCTTTTTCTAACCCATATCATCTTACTTTTCCCTCATTTCACGCAGTAATAAATAAGGGATTCAGAGAAAATGAAATCTTTTCAGCAACACCCTTTATCAAATTCTCTGAAAGTTGGCTGGTGCCAATCTTTAAAAGTACCTAATTTTTGACTAGTATTATTTGTACTTCAGTTCACTCACTTGTTTTCTGGTACTTGTGTGCGTGTGTGTGTTTGTGTGTGAACCATCAAAATCGCGATTGGGGTTTTTTTTAGTTTATATTTTTCACGAGGAGAAAATTAAAAGAAGTTTGTATTGGGAAAATTTCTTCACGAATTTCAATGCCGATGACATTTTCATTAATTAATAATTGACCCATGGCTTGCCTAGCGATATTTGATTATAAGCAGGATTTTTTCATCGTCAAACGTTTTGCATTATCATTCTCATGTAAACATTTATTATTATTATTATTATTATTATTATTATTATTATTATATATATATATTATATATATATTATATATATATTATTATTATTACATAGGTTTCATACATAGCATACATAGCAGTTGTTAGGACAAAGTTGTTAGCTTAGAATTCTTCCATTTTCTTGATATTCGTATTGTTTCTGCTTTGCAAATAATTCAAATAATTCATATATATATATACAAAAGACCATCCGTTTTGTTTTACCTCAGGTTTCGACACTACACTATGTATAGCCTTCTATTCGCAGCAAGTCAGGAGCGGTCACTAGAAGTTGAGTTCAAATGAAAAGCAATGATGCCTCATTTCTCTCAATTGTTAGAGGTGTAAAGGTCAAAGCCATTGTTTTATTTTAGTTAATACAACCCATTGCTATTTTTCTTTGTTTTTTTTAATTTATATCTTACAGCACCCTAAACAGCACTCGTATTCTGGCTGCAAATAAAAGGTTTTAGGAATCACGATTTTGACACAAGCTGTTATTTACCTAGCCTTTAACATCAATCAAATGTAACATGATTTATATTGATATACATGGAAAGGAAAATATATTAGAATGAGTTTGAATAAGGAATTACCATTATGGATGTTTATAATCACTGTATTTTAATAAATATGTTTTAGATGTGCAAATAAAACGTCTACCACTATACATAATTTATTTACAAAATGTCTTCATCGTCATTTTAAACTAAAGGTCATCATCATCCCCGTCCTCATCGTCGCTGTAATAGCGATGTCAATGATGACTGGTTCCAACTTCCACGCTCTCGTGGTCCATATTGTCCGTGATTGTCTCACAGCTCCTGCCCACAAATGTCTTCTGGGGTGGCCAAGTAACTGTTTAATAACCCACTACAGATATAATTAGCTATTCACGCTATAGTAAATCTTGCCACGGGTCTTCTCGCTTGTAAACAAATGTTTGGCAAGCCGCAGCACAAATACAGCCTTGCAACCACGGGATAATTCATATCCTGCTGGCCTTTATCGAATTTAGAAGTAAGCCCTAGACGGTCTGCAATATTCATTCACCTTTTAGAGACTTACTGGAAGTTACTTCCCACCTGATGGATTTTAATTTGACGTCATATTATGTTTACGTCACGAATGGTTTTAGGTCCTTTTCTGTGATTTTCTCGGTTCCGGCATTGGCGACTTCATTTTACTCTGTAAATATTGTGATATCAGTTTTTAGCTCGTGGCTCTGTTAAAGTAAACATTTGTGTATTAATTACCGTTTAATGTTTAACTAGTTCATTTGAGCCTCGAATTCTTGGTTAGAGTTTTGTTTTGTTGTGCTTCCCCACCGACAGGCTATTCATTTGTTAATTGGTACTCCGCTCATAAAAGTTCTCTTTATTTTCATGTTGAGTGGTTCGTTGGTCATCTTCGGCCTTCTGCCACGTTGGACTGTTTAGAGAGGCGATTTACATATTTTCGTCTGGATTGACAAAGTTGCATTCGGCCCTCCCTAGAGAAGATCTCATTTTTTACGGCTCTGCTATATTTGGATGACTTCTTGCTTCAAGTGGGATTGTCTGCTGCTGATGATCAGTGTCGATGGATGCACATACCTGACCCCCTTCGTAACCTACGGGTGTGCTCTCGTGCTCTCAGGTGTACTGCGACCATCGTCATCGCCCACATCGTGAGCTCTTGCCAATTGTTATGGTGACGCCTCCAGAATCTTCCTGCGAACAGCCGTTGTCTCGAGATCTTCTGAGGGCCGTTAGGAGGCCTTTTGGTCACGAAGAAGAGTAAGCATCTCATTCTATGCCGCCTTTGTATCCAGAATCGACTCATTCCCTTATGGTTAAACGTTAGTGTCTTGGGACGACCAATACGTCGAAGTGCCATCGAGACCGCCACTCGTTTGATAAGCTGCTTTAGTGTGAAGATTATTGCCTTGTTTTTGTGTCCGGTGTGGGGAACGTATCCATGTAATGGTATATTATTACCGTAAATATTGTGCAGAGTTAGGTTAAGGTTTTCGCTCTTTCTTTCATCTCCCACTTATTTCTGACTTAGCTCGGAAGTTGTTTTGTTTCCCCCTTCTCCTCGGCACTTTCTCTCTAACTATCGTTTTCGTTTACGTGACGGTTAACTGTGAGTTTGAATGGGAGTTGTAAGTGAATGTGTTCGCGCCCTCAGCCAGTAATTCGAGGATGTGTACAAATAATTCATTGTAATAAATCTAGGCATTTATATGAATTTTCAATTACCCTCAATAAAGTGTATTCTTTCTATGTTGCTGGTAAATCTTACTCTTTAGCTTGCAAGCTGTATAGTTTTTTTTTTTCTTTTATTAAGAAAATATACATTTACAATTCTTACAATGTGTAATTTTGTATATACATATAATATACATACAATAAAGTTAGTATTTTAGTATATTCTCACATTACAATTTTTGCTATTCATCTAAATGTCTTTAAATTACATAACATTGACTATTCCCATAAATTTTGGTTTATCTGCCTATATAATATATATTTAATGTGTGTATAACACAAAATTACAGATAGGTTAATTGAAATCATAATTGACATATTTTCTATTAAAACAGTTCAGCATTCTTTCACATTAACAAACGTTCAAGTAACCATCTAGTATATCTAAACTTAAATCTTTAATAGTTTACAATCTGTCTAAGATCATATTTCTTTTTCTTGCTCACCCATAAGACATACAAGTAATCCACAATTAAAACTAATGCAGCATTATTACACTTTGGTGATTTACAATCAAAATCTAGCATTAAAATTCTTAGAAACTATTTTTCTCAATACTACATATATTGATCAGAACATTTTTAAACCATAGAAAAATATCTTTAATGCATGAATAAAATATATGGATTGAATTTTCTTCCTCGCCACATCTGTCACACAAGAACCATCCGTATATATATCTTTAGCATCCTTAATCTTTGGTTAGTTGCTAGAGTCTCATGCAAGTATCTATACATAAATTCTCTCTCTCGTAATCCTGTATGTCTATTGTTTACATTCTTCCAAATGCTTTTCCAGTTGAACAACGGGTAGTTACTCTATTATGGCCTCACAATTTGGACGGATACAATCATAAACTACTTTACTCGTCAACAAAGGGAAATTTTTACAATAAAACACCTTTCTAATTGCCTCTATCGCTACAGAATAGTATGGACTAGAAATATACGATACCTCTTTTTTATCAATCGTATTCACCATATGACTTAGTCTTATATACAATAATAAACAGCAAGGCATGAATCATTTGTTAGCTCTTTTAAAACAGTACAACATAAAATAGATAAAGCCTTGTGATAAACATCAGTAATCCCTAGTCCCCCTTCTTATTGGGTAAACAAAGTGTTGTTCTTCTAATAGGCTGGTACTTTCCATGCCAAAGAAATCTAAAGATACAAGAATTTATGGCTAAGGCCTTTATGTTTAAAAACAATAAAATTAAGAAAGGAAAATACCTACTTTTGAGAGTATCAAACATGATTAATTACCCTTTTGATGATAAGGTTAATATTCTCTGTTCTGACATGGATGATATTTTCTGATCTTTTTATTCTGTTTTCCCAATTTTGTCTGCAAGTTTTTCATACATTTCTCTATATTCAATCCTTAAAATATTAGTTTTTTTTATTATTTTATTTGTCACAGTTAAGAAAGTTTATTTTATTTCCAATGGAGAAAAGTTTTGTTTTCGATGTTTAGTAGTCCTGTAGCCTTTTAATTCTTTCTATCTCTTTATAAACAACTTGTAGAGAACATATGTTGATGAAAATTGTTGAATGAAGCAAAACCGAGCTTGATACATTTTTATTTGGTAGTGGAGGACGATTATCTGTTTATTTCTTTCTCCACTTAGCTAAGTTGCTGACTTGTTTTCCAACAAACTTGTGATATGTACAAGGGAGATAAGTATCTGATAGTATGGGATTGGGGAAGGAAACCCTGTTGACTCTTTTCATCCCAAACTTGGCTTCACACTTCCTGTCACACTGACTGATTCGATTTGATAACTCCTGGATGAAGAAGCAGCCTGTTAATCGCCAATCAGTTGACAAGGCAGTTGATCTGTCAATCCAAACCCATGAACTGGCATCTGAAAAGGAATAAAATGGCTAGTTGAGTCTGTTTCCATTAATGTCATTTACTTTATATATTCATTTTACTTTTACACTTTATTCATTTTATTTATATATTCATTTTACTATTTAATTTTCTACGTTAAGAAATCATTGGAATTTGCATCACCCAAAATTTTCTAGTCCCGTCACCCTTTAGTTGTAATTACTATATGATGAAATATAATGCGCATCCATGTATTGTTTTCGGTCTGTAACAGTAATAGTCTATGGATAGGTTTCAATTGTCCAGAATTTTTGTCGTTAACAGGAAGGCCAGTTTTTTCACCACTGGCCCCAACAGAAGCCTAAGAGTGAGCACCTCGGTTCGAGCTTCAGGACGCCATATAATGTCCCTAGTACAGGACTGGGAATTTCCAACCCACCCCTCATCTTACTTTTCCCTCATTTCACGCAGTACTACTCTTGTTGGATTTTTCAGATTAACGATGAAACACGGTTTTTCATAACAAGTTTTTATCAAATAAACTGTCAGATTAGTTGGCTCCTGTATCCGTTTTATAACCGCACCTAATTTTTGCTAGTATTATTTGATACTTTTCAGTTCAATAGTTCTGGTAGTTATGAGAGTAAAAGTGTGTTTCCTATGCCAGAACCATCAAAATCAGGTAAGGGTTTTAACACTATAGTGACCTTCAAGTCTATGTTTCACGAGGCTCCACTTTTACAGTAAAGAAAGTTTCATTTGGGAAAACGTCTCTTCAACTGTATTTAGAAGTCCATATTTTGCCGATGACATGTTCACTAATTAAAAACTTTAGGACCCATTTAGGCTTCAGCGATATCAATGATTGTGAGCAGGATTTTTTTCATCGTCAATATGATTGCATTATCATTCTCAATAAGTTTATTATTATTAAAATTATTATTATTATTATTATTATTATTATTTTATTTTATTATTATTATTTAATTACACCATGAGGTTTCATGCAGCTGCCACAGCAGTTGTTAGGACAAAGTTGTTAAATAGAATTCTTCCATTTTCTTGATATTCGTACCCGTAGTTATTTGCAAATAATTCAAATAATTCAGGGAATACAAAAAGACCATCCGTTTTGTTTTACCTCAGGTTTCAAGTACACTATGTATAGCCTTCTGATTGCAAAAGTCAGGAGCGGTCACTAGAAGTTGAGTTCAAATTAAAGCAATGATGCCTCATTTTCTCAATTGTTAGAGGTGTAAAGGTCAAAGCCATTGTTTTATTTTAGTTAAACAACCCATTGCTATTTTTCTTTGTTTTTTTATTTATATCTGATGCACCTACAAACAGCACTCGAATATTCTTAAGCTCAAATAAAAGGTAAGGGTAGGAATCACGATTTTGATGGTCAAGCTGTTATTTACCACTTAACATCAATCAAATGTAACATATTTATATTGATATGCATTAAAAAGAAAATAATATTAGAATGAGTTTGAATCAGGAACATATTGTTATAATCATTGTGTTTTAATAAATATGTTTTAGATCTCAAATAAAACATCTACCTGTTATACATTAATTTATTCACAAAATGTCTTCATCGTCGTCATGATTAGGAAGAGGTCATCATCATCCCCGTCCTCATCGTCGCTGTATTTTTAGCGATGTCAATTGACTGGTTCCAACTTCCACGCTCTCGTGGTCCATATTGTCCGTGATTGTCTCATCTTGCATTCCTGTCCACACTGTTTCTGGGGTAACCATTTTAATTATTTTAATAACCCACTTTACAGATATAATTAGCTTTATTTTGTGACTAAATCTTGCCATCCGGGTCTTCTCGCTTGTAAACAAATGTTTGGCAAGCCAGCAGCACAAATGCAGCCTTGCAATCACGGCATAATTCCATATCCTGCTGGCCATTATCGAATTTGTTGAACCCTAGACGGTCTAAGCATATTCATTCACCTTTTAGAGACTTACTGGAAGTTACTTCCCACCTGGTGGATGGGCGATGGATCCTCATTGACGTCATATTATGTTTACGTCAGAATGGTTTTAGGTCCTTTTCTGTTGTTTTTTCTCGGTTCAGGCATTACATCTTCATTTTACTCTGTAAATATTTGATATCAGTTTTTAGCTCGGATTCTGTTAAGTAAACATTTGTGTATTAATTACCGTTTAATGTTTAACAGTTCATTTGAGCAAGAGAATTGTCTTTATCAGATTAAATTTTGTTGAGCCCCCATCTGCTGTTATTTGTTTTTGGTTTCGCTTATAAAAGTTCTTTTTATTTTCATGTATGAGTGGTTCGTTGGTTTGTTTGGCCTTCTGCCACGTTGGACTGTTTAAGAGGCGTTTTACATATTTTCGTCTGGATTGACAAGAGATTGCATTTGGCCCTCCTGTAGAGAAGATCTCCTCTTTTTTTACGGCTCATGCTATCCGTCAATTTGGATGACTTCTTGCTTCAAGTGGGATTATCTGCTGCTGATGATCGATGGAATGTTATTCTTGATTTCCATTTTTGCTGTTCGATGGATTCAATAAACCGACCCCTTTAACCTAGCGGGTGTTGCTTCGTGCTCTCAGGTGTATGCGACCATCGTCATCCCCACATCGTGAGCTCTATGCCAATTGTTATGGTCAAACGGTCCAGAATCTTCCTGCGAACAGCCGTTGTCTCGAGATCTTCTGAGGGCCGTTAGTAGGCCTTTTGGTCACGAAGAAGAGTAAGCATCTCATTCTGATGAACTTTTCATATATCCAGAATCGACTCATTTTTATGGTTAAACGTTAGTGTCTTGGGACGATCATACGTCGAAGTGCCATCAGACCGCCACTCGTTTGATAAGCTGCTTTAGTCTCAAAGATTATTGCCTTGTTTCATTGTCCGGTTTGGGGAAAAAATCCACCCAATGGTATATTACCGTAAATATTGTGCAGAGTTAGGAGAATCGTGAGGTTTTCGCTCTTTCTTTCATCTCCCACTTATTTCTGACTTAGCCTCAGTTGTTTTGTTTCTCCCTTTCTCGGCATTTCTCTCTAACTAACTGTCACTTTTTATCCTCAAAAAGTTAACTGTGAGTTTGAATAAAGTTTTACAGTGAATGGTTCCCGCCCTCAGCCAGTAATTCGAGGATGTGTACAAATAATTCATTGTAATAAATCAAAAGGCATTTACGCTTGAATTTTTCAATTACCCCCTCAATAAAGTGTATTTTTCCATGTTGCTGGTAAATCTTCTCTTTTTGCAAGCTGTCGTAGTAATGGTAATTTATTTATTTATCTATTTTTTTGGAAGGCTCAGAAAGTGCCTGGAAATGTCATCCGAACTTTAAAAAAAAAAAAAAAACAGCTTTTTGATAAATTATCTTATCGGAACAACGGAGTTCTTAACAATATAAAAACTATCGAACTTAGGTACTAAATAGAACACATTTTAATCTATAAATATCAAAACTATATCGAACTCTGACAAAAATGTGTTGCCGAAAAATAGTGTTTCATCGACTCTGAATCCCTTAGTAGGGCTTTGTGTAATGTTATTATTTATTTTTGTAATTTGTAACATATTTTTATTTCTGGATTTTTAAAATTTTCAGTCATCAGTGGACCGGATCTTTAATGGCTACTCAGTACTGCAAGATATCTTTGTTTATTTGTTGGGTACTGAATGCACAAGGTGTTGCGCAGTAAGAATAATTAATAGTACTGTGGTAAATGTTGTACATTTTCAGTTTAAACTGCAAGAGAGAGAGAGAGAGAGAGAGAGAGAGAGAGAGAGAGAGAGAGAGAGAATCTTGCAAGGGAGAACCAAAAGTGTGCGTTTATCACATATGTCTTAAACCTCATAACGGCCAATGAGGCCTGTAAGAAAGGATTTTATTAAAATGATAAGGGATGATTATTTTATTTCAGTATATACAGTATATAGCTTTCCAGTTTCCACTGTTATTTCCACCGACAATTTCCAGAATTCTTATAAAAAACAAAGACGGTGCGTCTAAATCGAGCGCAAATATCAGTTAAAAATCGCGAGTGTGTAGACCCAGCCGTAACTTCACCCCAAAGGGCCATTGACGTTGGTGGCCTGGGAGGGTGAGGGAGGGGGCCCCGGGTTGTTTGTTATTGGCCCGGCTGCCGAATTAAAAGAAAAAAAAGCAAGTTAGATTATCAACAGCTGTTACCCAAAGGGCGTAAGCCCTGTGACGCCTCCTCGTCTCCTGCTGCTGCTGCTGGAAAGTCACAGGTGTTGACGTCAGACTTCTCCTTGAGCGTTGCAAGAGCTTTTTCCAGTATGTAGGAGACAAGAAGGATTCCCAAAGGATTCCCAAGGATTCCCAGGAAGCCTTTGGACCTTCACGGGAGCTAAGGATTCCTTTTAGGATTGGCTGCTGCTACTATGCTATCCTGCGGATATCCTTGAGATTCACAGATAGGATCCTGTCTTGATTTTCCGGATGAGATCCCGCTTCGTTTTGTGTGTGTGTTTAATTTACTATATTTTTATTTGTATTCTTTTATGTTTGTGAGTTTCTTTATGGGATAATTGGGGTTATTCATCTGGAGAAGAATAAAGTATGAAGTACATCTTGGTTCAAATACGATATGCAAGTCTTATATACGCTCATATATATATATATATATATATATATATATATATATATATATAATATTATATATATACCTTGCTTGTAATATAGTATTATTGAAACCTTTGCAACATATCTTGCGTGTCTGGTTCAAGCGGTATTGGTCTTAATGACAAAATAATAAAAACCAGTAGAGTGAGAGAGAATCAGATTCAGAATAGGGTGGTGCCGTCAGTGCACCTCACGTGGTGCACTGTAAGCATTCCTTAAAGGGTGTTTGCAGCCACTTTTTAGACTTTTACTTTACCTCTGTTCTCTCTTCCTTTCTTCAGTCTTGCTGTTCAACCTCTCTAACTATGACTTCGTATTTCTACCTTTAGATCCGTATACTTCACTTCCTTTACTTTCTGGATCCCTTTTTCCTGCTGTCCAACCACTCCAACGCCCTTCCCTCTTTTCACTGTCTCAAGAGTTGATTGGCCGAAAGTAGCCTACTCAGTCAGTGCTTGGCTTGACAGCCTTAGTTCTATAAAACCGATCATGTCATCCATCTGTGTTAGAGAGAGAGAGAGAGAGAGAGAGAGAGAGAGAGAGGGGGAGAGGGAGGACCTGTATGTATTGATGGATTGCAGGAGTGGATGATCACTGGATGTTTGTCGTTGAGCATTAATCTTGAGCGATGCTCTTTTGTTCCCTTGCAGGAATGATGGGCTTAGAGACTGTGGAATGAAAGGGAATGATTTCTCAGTCATTCCTCTGCACTGGAAAGAGAGAGAGAGCGGCAACTTACCAAACACATATCACAGACAGGTTGGATGCAAGTCGACGACTTCTTGGTAGTCCTAAGCAGCCTTTGCCAAAGATGCCTTGTCCACTGGCGCTCGTTGTTGACATGTTTTCAACCTATTTGTGATATGTGTGCAATAAGTTGCCGACATGTTTTACTCTAGCGTGGAAGCACCCTCATTCTCCACTTACAGCCGTTGACTTATTGTCAACATGTTTGTGACATGTATGCTATAAGTTATAAACATGTTATTATGACATGTTTGCTGCAGTGTGGAAGCTGGTGACGTATGAATGACATGTTATACTTTAGCATGGGTTCACCCTCGTCCTCCAGTTAGAGTCGTTGACAAGTTGTCAACGTGTTTGTGTCATGTACGTGATAAGTTGCCGACATGTTTATGACGTGTTTAGCTGCAGTGCTAACACAACTTTAAAGTAGAAATGACGAAATTGCCAACACACATAAGCTCATTATAATAATAATAATAATAATAATAATAATAATAATAATAATAATAATAATAATAATAATAATAATAATAGTAAAAGCTAGACGCAGTAACTTTTGCTATTATCGGTTATGTTGTGCGTCTTAAAAAACAAATAGAATGGGGACTCCATCATTGGTGTATATATACTGTACAGTATAGTTACATATACCCCTTTGTGATTTTCTTGGCTGTACTGTACTTGACAACCTCACTCAACTGGTTATGTATATCTGCATGCAGGGGCAGGCAGCTCAGCTTGTGATGCGGAAGCATTGCCTTGTTTTCGTGTTTGTGTGCTCTTTGTTTTTGTATGTTTGTATGTGCAGGAGAGTGAAGGTGCTTTCTCTTAGCATGGTTTTTACACATATACACACAACGCACACATAACACACACACATATATATATATACATACATATATATATATATATATATATATATATATATATATATATATATATATATATATATATATATATATATATATATATATATATATATATATATATATATATATATATATATATATATATATATATATAATATATATATATACATACTATTTAATATCCAATATATATATATATATATATATATATATATTTATATCTAAGCTACATACGTCCTTTAATATCCATCCTCGGTGATGTGATAAAATAATATATTTTCATATATGTTACCGAAGGGGAATCACAGTGATGTGATAAAAGTTATATATATATATATATATATATATATATATATATATATATATATATATATATATATATATATATATATATATAGCACGTTAAAAGAAGAAGAAGATATGTATATATATATATATATATATATATATATATATATATATATATATATATATATATATATATATATATATATATATATATATATTATATATATATATATATACTGTAGATATATATTACATGTTTCTGTTGAAATTCCCACTTTCATTTGTAAAGAGTACTGTAAATAGCTCGAGTTGCATTTAATGAAGAAGTAACGTTCTTCCTCTTCCTTGCCAATATTTCCTGTATTGGAAAATATTACAGTATAACTCCTAAATTATTATTGTGTAATGTATGTTAAAAGACTTAGAAGTGATGCATCAGTTTGAATAAGAAGGATTTTCAGTGACGCATAAAAACCTTTCCGTTGAGCTCCTCAGCCTAAGAAGCAGCAGCTGTCTGCAAAGACTATTATGATGACTTTGGTCACGAATATTATTCCGTCTGCTACATATTCTATTACACGCTGGTATTATTATCATTAAAGTCGAATATTCTCGTAGCATTCTTGAAGAATATTGATGCTGTGTCACCTCTTTTATTATTATTATTATTATTATTATTATTATTATTATTATTATTATTATTATTATTATTATTATTAATAGATGTTGGCCACCAAGACAAACCTTTTTTTGCCTGTTAACGCGATATCTCTCTCTCTCTCTCTCTCTCTCTCTCTCTCTCTCTCTCTCTCTCTCTCTCTCTCTCTCTCTCTCTCTCTTGCATATTATGTATAGTAAATAGCCTTTGTAAGTAAATAAGAAATGGCTGTTTGTATTGTAATGAGGATACCAGGCCTAAGCCGTCGATATTTATAAAGCCTATCGAAAAGTGATCTCTCTCTCTCTCTCTCTCTCTCTCTCTCTCTCTCTCTCTCTCTCTCTCTCTCTCTCTCTCTCTCATTTCACGATAGCATTAGATCGTTTTGTACAGAATCTGCTTCGTATTTTTGCATCAGTTGTAGAGTTGATTTTACGAATGTACACACACAGACCTGTACAATATATATATATATATATATATATATATATATATATATATATATATATATATATATATATATATATATATATATATATATATATATATATATATATATATATATATATATATATATATATATATATATATATATGTATATATATATATATATATATATATATATATATATATATATATATATATATATATATATATATATATATATATATATATATATATATATATATATATATATATATATATATATATATATATATATATATATATATATATATATATATATATATATATATATATATATATATATATATATATATATATATATATATATATATATATATATATATATATATATATATATATATATATATATATATATATATATATATATATATATATATATATATATATATATATATATATATATATATAATACAAATACACACACTATTCATTGAACTTTGAGGACTTCTAAACAACAGGAGAATGAAAAGAATCAAAAGCACGAGAGAGAGAGAGAGAGAGAGAGAGAGAGAGAGAGAGAGAGAGAGAGAGAGAGAGAGAGAGAGAGAGAGAGGTGGGGAAACAATTAAGTCTAGACAGTTATTTATTATTAGTGTATTTCCATCTATTTTTTCGGCAATTTTTCATGAATTCACATATATATAACTAATCGCAGTCCTTTTAAAATTTGAGGGTACTAAGCGCTAATAAGCACTAATATTGAAGCTCTTCCTTTGCAGTTAGAGGAGTAATAACCTTCTCCAATCAGCTTCTGTGAAAATCAACATTATTTTCTCCTCATTTTCCAACGGAACGGTTCCTAGGTGACCGTAACATGTGGGGAGAACGGGAGAGCGGTTGATTATTCACTGTGAGAAATTTATAGTCGTCTGTATTGTAATTTTGCTTCTTTTTATTGTCAGCCATGATATCATTAATTAGAAACCATAGTAACTATAATAAGGTGGTCAGTATAGTTTTATCAGTTACTCTCAGTTAAGGATAAGAAATAATTAAATATTCTTAATATGTCATTTTAAATCTTTTTCTTTTTTGACATTTTTAGCTAAAACTGAGGGTCCTCTCTTTTGCAAGTTCTCTATCAGGGCTAAGCTAAGAAGAGAGAGAGAGAGAGAGAGAGAGAGAGAGAGAGAGAGAGAGAGAGGTCGTATAATCATCATATTTGATGACTGGTTTGTGGTTGATAGAAAGGGCACCAGATCAAACGTGTTCCCCCTTCCCCCGCCCCTCCCTTCCATCCCTCCCCCTTGATTGATTATGATGAGGAGGAATCTTGAATGTAATTGTGACCCCAACGTCACCATTGATCATGAATGAGGGACTCATTATATATCACTGCAGGTCCTCTTTGCATGGCGCCTTTGGTGATGAGCTTCCAATTCTCCCGCACTCTCTCTCCAGCCTCTGTTTTCCCTCTACAGTTGATTCATTCTCTCAGTCAATGATAAAAAGAAGTGATATTGCGTCATTGCTCGACGAAGATACCTTCATTAATTATTTCCAGATTTCAAGGGCAGATTTACTACCATTTACTACTACTGCTAATGTTGCTGCTACCGCTACTGCCACTGCTACTGCTACTGCTACTTTTCAGATTTACTGTGGAATATCTCCAGGTTTCACCTTCTCTGAATCTTTTATCTTGCTGTCCAACCACTCCAACTCTCTCTTTTCACTGTCTCAAGCGCTGAATGCCCCATAGTGCCCCAGCTTGGCTTTATAGCACAAATTTTGTAAATAATATTCTCTCTCTCTCTCTCTCTCTCTCTCTCTCTCTCTCTCTCTCTCTCTCTCTCTCTCTCTCTCACCTTTTTTTTTTACCAGTTAGCCGGCTTTTAAACTGGTAGGTTCATTGTAACAAAATTTTGCTTATTGCTTTAACAAATGAATCTTGCATCATAGGGATACAGTGATACGGTCTTAGGTGGCAATTATTAAAGACCTATGTAGTTTCATTTTGTTGAACCCTGTACATTTCTGTATTTTCGCCTTGTTTAACCCTGTAGACCTCTGTAAATCCGCTTTGTTTATTTTAAATCAAATCTCTCTCTCTCTCTCTCTCTCTCTCTCTCTCTCTCTCTCTCTCTCTCTCTCTTTTCAGAAATTAGTTGGTTTTAAACAGTCAAGTAGGTGAATTGCATCAAAATTTTGCTCGTATGTGGAACAATGAAATCTTCCCACGTTTGGATAGAGTGCTGCAGAATTTGATGTCACTTATTACAGATCTCTGTAACTTCGTTTTGTTTTACCTTGTCGGTTATATCCTGGGAAAAACCGACTTCTGTACTGAAGAGAGGCGAGAATAACGGGCGATGGAAATTCTGCCCAATTTTATCACAGGAAGAAGAAAAATGGGGAATCCGATTGGACTTCTCTTCCTCTCTTCTTCTTTTGTTCTGTTTTCTTCTCTCCTCCTCCTCTCTTGTGTGACATTCGGTCCTTCCTCACAATTGAATCTATTCTCACTCCCCCTCCCCCTCCCCTCCCCCCTTCCTCCCTTTTTGGATGATTATATGTCCGGGAAAAAGATCGAGTTGGACTGATTAAAAAACAAAAGGTTTTTTTTACCCGTCAGGTGGGAAGGGTTCTTGCACAACCGAGGGGAAACTGTTCCTTAATTAAGGGCAGAAATCTTTGTCAACGTCTGGTTTGTCACTGCAAGGTTTGTCACCTTAGTGTCGTAGAACCTATTCGGAGGTCAAGCATATGAGTTTGTATATAGAAATTCAACGTCGTGTTGGTCGACTTTAATATCGACACTGTTCCCATCCTGTATTCAATACCACGACTGTCTCTTTTATTCTGCTCCTTCTTTGGTTTTCATCTACCCTTTTTCTCTCTCTCTTTCTATCGCTCACACTTTATTTCTCTCAAGAGAGAAAATTAAAAAGCTTTGGCTATTCTAGTTTCTTTTTATTTATTGATTTCGTTAATTTTTTAGGCAGAGAATAAAGGGGAAAATAACCATACTTCCTTACGAGATTGTCACAAGAGAGAGAGAGAGAGAGAGAGAGAGAGAGAGAGAGAGAGAGAGAGAGAGAGAGAGAGAGAGAGATTATTTATTAAGCCACATACCATTTTTTGAGAATGCGAGCACAAAATTACTTTAATACTTACTGTGTCAAATATAAAAAGAGACGACATTTATTATTGTCTGGACTGATCTTACAATTCAGTGACAGCTAAGACTTGTTTATGTATACGGACACATGCAAACATTGCACGTATGATTACGTAATTTTATTTATGTAGATCATAAAATCTACGTATGTGTATTAGGCAAATATTATTAAAAGATTACACATCTATTATTCATTAGAATATTTTCATATATACATAAATAAGGAAATGGCTTCTCCCAGAAGCTATTGTTTTTGAGAAATCCAGTCAAGCATATAATTCACTGCCCATAAGTCCTCCCTAGGGAGCTGAGGCCTTCTGCATTGCCTTGGGAGGGGGAAGGGGAGGTGGGGAAGGATGTTGGGTGACCTGAGGTGACCTTGAGAAGGACGTAAAGGACCTACGAAAAATAGATGTCTACAGGACACCCTAAAAATTTTTATTTAAAGCACCCTCTCTTAAAATCTAGTAAATCCTGTCTTCTGGCAAAAGTGAAAGCAACCAGTTTTATTCCACTTGAATAGATGAATGAGAAGGACGTGATGGTCCTCGCTGTGGCCATCTTGAAAACACTCTGAGGCTCCGGTGGTCACTTTTATGTCCAGAGAAAAGATTAGGTCAAGAGCCGCTACATTTGGGTGACAACTTGGCTCTACGTGAGTTCTACCTCTTGAATCCACCAGGGATACTCTCTCTCTCTCTCTCTCTCTCTCTCTCTCTCTCTCTCTCTCTCTCTCTCTCTCTCTCTCTCTCTCTCTCTCTGCTCTGCTTTTTTATAATGAGACTACTGAAATATATGTTTTTAGGTCTTAGAGAAGATTATATTTTGATAATTTAAGTGTAAGAAAGAAAGGAATTTTTATCATTATTATTATTATTTTTTTTGTTCGTCTATCACAGTCCTCCTATTCGACTGGGTGGTTTTTATAGTGTGGGGCGGGGGGGGGATTCCGGGTTGCATCCTGCCTCCTTAGGAGTCCATCACTTTCCTCACTATGTGCGCTGTTTCTAATAGCACACTTTTCTGCATGAGTCCTGGACCTACTTCGGCATCTAGTTTTCCCAGATTCCATATTGAAAGAGCTTATCAAGATTGCCGCCGTTCGATATTAAATAGTTGAAGCAACTTTAACAGATACAAAAAGGAGATTCAATAGTTTTAAAAAGAAATTGAATAAACGGGGAAATAAAAAAAATAAATACTTCTTAGTGTATCCTTCACATATGATTAAACCACTATTGCTGTACTCCCCTTTCTCTCCACTGCACTGTGCCATCTCTCTCTTTCACATAACTCACGCAAATCGAAAACCCCTCCCCCCCGCCATAAACCACCTCTATAATTACCACCCCCTCCCTCCCCCCTCCCTCCCTTGTCAGCCGTACAAATCATACCTCCCACCTAGTACCCCACCTTCTCCTCGCACCTCTCTCTCTCTCTCTCTCTCTCTCTCTCTCTCTCTCTCTCTCTCTCTCTCGTCAGTTATTTACGAGAGATGCTAGATAGAGCTGCCCTCTACTGACCCTTGACCTCAGACCCATTACCTGTGACCTCTGACTCTTTACTCTCCTGACCTATGACCCCGACCTATGACCTCTGACCCCGACCTATAACCTTTGACCTGTGACCCATGACCTCTGACTTGTATCTTGTGACCCCAGACCCGTGACCTGAGAAGACCTTGCCCAAGTTTGTGTGTGTGTGAGAGAGTGAATTCCTGGCCTGATGGTGACGCTGATGAAGGTGAGGAGGGGAAGATAATGATGGAACTGACAATGGACAAAAGGTTGGGGGTTGGGGGAGAGAGAGAGAGAGAGAGAGAGAGAGGAAGATAATGACGGAATGGGAAGAACAGTAAATATGTTTTCTTTTCCTTATTTATGGATGTGGCTCAACAAGGGCTGAGGCGGGAGTCAGCACGTGGTCTTTCCTATCGGAGCTAATGTCCTGTCTTGTTTCTTTCTTTCCTACAGACAATAATATATGCGGTTTTTATATTTTTGCGGCGTTATTTACTGAGAGAGAGAGAGAGAGAGAGAGAGAGAGAGAGAGAGAGAGAGAGAGAGATTCAAACTCAAGTTTCCACAAAGCAGCGAAACAACAATGTCAAAATCAGTGGCGCTTCATCAGAATCTTATTATTGAGGTAATTAATTCAGACTTGACACTCGGTGGGAAGGAGGGACTCGGTCAGTAAATTCTGATAATAAAATCTGTCAGTAAATTCTGTCAAATTCCGATAATAAATTCTGTCAATAAATTCTGGCAATAAATTCTGTCAGTAAATTCTGATAATAAATTCTGATAATAAATTCTGTCAGTAAATTCTGTTAAATTCTGATAATAAATTCTG
The DNA here is from genome assembly GCF_040412425.1 of Macrobrachium rosenbergii. NCBI lineage: Eukaryota > Metazoa > Arthropoda > Malacostraca > Decapoda > Palaemonidae > Macrobrachium > Macrobrachium rosenbergii. The sequence goes on from NW_027100727.1 coordinate 684,292, forward strand.
TCAATAAATTATGCCAGTAAATCTGTCGATAAATTCTGAAAATAAATTCTGTCACATTCTGATAATAAATTCTGTCAGTAAATTCTAGAAGGGGGAAATGTATTTCGAACGTAAATTCGTGTGTTATTGACTTGAGGTGAGAACAAAAGCCCAAACTCCATTTCTGTGCTCTGATCGAAGTTGTCACGGTTGATCGAATCTGTCACCGTGACAACACTTTGTTATGCAAGATTGATTTATCTCCCCCAATTTCTTCCTCGAATTCGCCGAAGTCTTGCGAACGTGTGCCGGAATACAAACTGCGAAATGGTTGGTATTTGCGATGGATAAAATTTGCAGATTTCTTGAATACTGGTAACATTCAGTAATTAGATCTAGATATATATTGATGCTCATTACATACCTGCCCCAATTTGCGATGTTTAATTGTTTTTTATTAATTAATTTGAATATGTTTCGTAACCCATTAGGTTTTAAGTTTATTCATCAGATAAAATACCTGTTCCATTACTCTCTCTCTCCTTGTGATTTAGGGCCGTAAATGTATTCATTCCTCATAAACAAACAAGTTTTTTTGCCTCTCTTTTCTTCGTATTGTTCATCGGGAAGGGAAAAGTCAGCATGTGACAGAGTACCTCATCGAGGCCCTCCCCACGAGGTACTTAGTGGGGCAGATAACAGAAAAATCGTGCAAATGATGATACAAGCATCAAATTTGGCACAAGTGTCCTCCAAGGTATACTATTCAAATCTGCCCGATTGGCCAATTGAAAATCCAAGATGGCGGCCATTTTCAAGATGACCGCCAAGATAACCACCCGAAGTAGATGTTTTGCTTAGAAATATTTGTAGTTGTCTGATTTGCATGATCTAAGTGCGGATTCCTATGTTTTGAAGCCTGCTGAACTATATTTTCCTGTTTAAAAAGCACTCTGAGACATATTTCTCAAGATGACCAAGAAGATGTTTGTCTTTCTTTACACAAGTTTTGTCCCGGCTAGTACATTTTAAAAGTTATGCATACCGTGCTGCTGTTTCTCGATCTGCTACTGTTCACGTATGCAGATGCAGAGTGATGTGCAGGGAAGCTCCGCCTGAGAGCACTTGTATCTTCCTTTGCAAAACTTCTTACAGGTGCACTTTGCCAATTCTTGACAGCTTGCTGCAGTCGGTGGTAGTGTTGCCCAATGTATCTGCCATGCTTCCCCTTTCTGTGTCCACCCCCATTCAGCTGGACTGCTCATGTGTGGATTACAGTGGGTTGCCTGGCCCCAGATGATCCCAGCCTGGTACGCTGCATGCTTTGCATGTTCTCTGAGGGCTGCCTGTGTTGGTGGAATTGAGTTGTACGGCCTCTGCTTGCGGGCAAACAGATCTAGTCTTGCTTTGTCGTACATGAGGACAACGAATCTTTCCAGCCTCTGCATGTCAAGATCACGAATCAATGTTGGATGCTGGCTGAGATTGATGAATGTTTCAGTAATATCATCAAATACATTCCAAGTCTGCCATTCAGATTTCTTCGCTTTCCTACAGAAGGCAGACACAATGTCACATCCAGTGAATGCGTGAAAGCAGGGGATCCCTCTAGCTTTCTGGAAGGATGGCAGTACAGATACTGCTATGACTAGCACATCTGTGTCATTAGCCTTGATGATTATAGACTTGCTTCCGTCAGTCGTTGCATCCCTAGCCTGAACAAATATTCGACTGTCAGCTTCTTCATGACAACATGGGGACACAGCATCCAGAGACTTCACTGTGTTGCTAATGGCATCCTCTCCTTTTGTGACGATGACTGTGCTTGTCGTTTCTGCTTCACACATCTTTTCAGCCAGGAAGTGAAACAGCTCAGTCTTGTTGCTGGGGTCACGAAGGAAGCTTTGCCAGTTTCCTGGTGCCTTGCTTGTTCCTGTCGCTCTTCTTCTGATTCCTTTCCCCCTTTTTGACCTTGTCTCTGATTAGGGTTTTTGGTGATGTATGCTGGTCGAATGTTGGTGTATGCTTCTGGAAGCTCTGGAACTTGTTTAACCTTCATTTTTGACTCTATATCTAGTTTGAGTGGCTCACGTTCATCGCCAGGATTTCCTGTGTTTGGATGCTGGAAAATGGACACACTTGTACTGGGTAAAGATGTTTCAGCTGTGGTCGCAGTCAGATTATGATCTATGTTGTCAACTGCTCCAGTTGTGAACAAATTCTTTCTCAAGACTGGGGGACAGATTACTCCATCTTCCACATACTGTGCAACAACTGCTTCTCCTAACTGTGCTGAGATTTCTAGGACTCGGTCATATGATATGCTGAGCCCATTCTCATTGAGCATTTCAATTATTTCTCTCTTCCTCGTTTTGGCAAACACATACAGGCCCATGTAGACTGCAAAATGTGGCTCCCGGTCCTTGGAATGCCTGTGGACATCCGTTCCTTCCTTGTATTTGGCAAAGCAGTTGCACGGTAGAAGTTGTGATATAGCAAAGTCTGATTTTGACGCTCCATGATAGAGTTGGGACTTGATGTCTGCACCATGTTCGATCATGCATACAAACTGAAGCAGTGATGGTGGCACAGCCTGTTCTAAGTCTTTGTCATGAAAATAGCTGCTGAAATTCGACTTCTGACGGAGCATGTCTTGTCTTATTATCCCAGTGGCTTTTGCTAGATGGATCGCTTCACCATAACGGGATGCTTCTGATAGGACTGAACCTACATCAGTTTCAACAACCAACAGAGCTCCTCGTCCTTGGCGATTAGCTTGCAGCTGTGGAATGTGCAAAAGCAGCTGATCCTTGAGTCGAGTAGGCTGAACATCAGGCGAGTCAACACCAAGCTGTTCCAGCCTCTGCTTGTAAAGCTTGGTCAAATCAGCAAGCTTGAAAATCGGTGGCCTCTCACTGGCATTTCTCATCTCGCAGATGTAGGTGACTAGTTCCGAGAAAACAATTGGATATGCATCCTTCCAGTGTTCCTGTGCTTTTTCTTGCTCCTGCACCTTTAGGTATGCCCGTTCTCGGTTATACAATGCCACCAAACAGCCAGGGTGATATTTCACTTCTTGGGCTTATGACATCTCCTGCACTTAGTTTGGCGAGAAGTTTTGTATCACTGAGTGTTTTGGCACATTCATTTATTCTCCTATTCACTTGCATTGTCATTACTTCTCTAAGCTCCCCTCCTTCAATTTCGCAGAAGAAGGATTCTTTTGTTTTAGTTTCTTGGAGCTTTTGTGGAATCTTACTTGTACTGCCCTCATCACTAGTACCTACATGACTTGCTCTTTTTTCAGCTCGGTGTAACTTTGTGTTGTTGAACAGAAGCCTGCAACTCTCATGATATTGTGCCTTATTTTTTCTCAACGTTTCCTCTATCCCAGAACCTTCGTCAAGTCTTGCAGGGTCTAGCTTGATTGGCAGCACAATTGAGTGAGTGAAACAGAGGAATATTCTTTGCCATTTTCGTATATCCATCATCCTCTCTTCTGGCAGGATTGGCCTGGGGAGATTTTAGATCTTCTTTCTTAACCTCCTGACATAGGCAACACTTGGTCCAGTCTGTTTTCCATGATTGTCCAGTAGAGTTCACATCCATGATTACGATGACGTTCAGGGTCGAGTTGCCACCTGTACATGTAATAGTATAATAGGCCTCTTATGTCCTGTAATATACAATAGGCGCTTTCCTGTATGGGATACAACTAGGTTCTTGCACTGTACCATACACCTAGCCCGATTGTTCATCCAGTGTCATAAGCCCTGTACACCATCCAGATAACTAAAACCCTGTTATCGTTGGTTCGGCTCTCCCGCGCTGGTACGTCCTGTCCGTTCAGGTGCAGCTGCCTAACTGATTTGGGGTTGATTAGGCAGTGTTTGGGATACTAGTAGGTTGTTGCAGTATGATGCCAACATAAATTTCCTACTTAGCTGACATTGAACCCCATGCTGAGTTTCACAGCAGTGATGTCACCAATGTGCCTTGGTAGTGCCCGACAATCACTCCTTTAATACAGTGCCTTAACCATGTTATAAACTAGAAAATATAAATCAGCAGGCTTAAAAACATAGGAATCCACACTTAGATCATGCAATTCGGACAACTACAAACATTTCTAAGCAAAACATCAACTTCGGGTGGTTATTTTGGCGGCCATCTTGAAAAATGGCCGCCATTTTGGATTTAAATTGGCCAGTCGGGCAGATTTGATTAGTATTCCTTGGAGAACAATTGTGCCGAATTTGATGCTTGTATCATCATTTGCACGATTCTTCTAAATAATTACTCTTATCTGCCTACTAACTCATTTAGACCGAGCAGTGAACCTCATGACTAATTTTCTGTCTCCTCCCTTTTTCACTTTCTCCAGTCTAGCTGCAACCCGCAATAGTCGTTTAACGGATAGGTGCATCATTCACCACTGAGGTCAGCAGAGGCACATTGGATTTGTAGGGAACTCGTCTATTTTTTCCCCCTCGTCCTGCTCAGGAATCGAACATGTGTTTTATAGTTGTGAATAAGACGCAATCAGCAGGCTGCGAGGATAGAGAGAGAGAGAGAGAGAGAGAGAGAGAGAGAGAGAGAGAGAGAGAGAGAGAGAGAGAGAGAGAGAGAGAGAGAGAGAGGAGAGAGAGAGAGAGGGCGGGGAGCTGATGCTTACTTTTAGTTACAGCTGAATGTCAGTTTTGGTTAAATATCTCCTCGACGCTTCTTTGCTTTGTGGGTCACCTTTTTTGGGGAGGGGCCCTCTCTTTTTCCCCTCCCTCCTCCCCTCTCCCTTATAAAGTGTCATAATAATCTGCCCAAGTGTCAGTCTCCATTCTGAAGCCTTACCACTTCATTTCCTTTGGCCTCATTCTGCCAAGAGTGGACATTCCCCTTTATGCTCGTTTTCTGTTCATTTTTTTTCTTTCAATGAAAACGAGACTATTATCACTGACAGATCTTTTTGCCAAGAGGATCATTAGCTCCTAGAGTTTGTCAGCTTAATGAGGCTTTTGATCATTATATGGTGGCATTTTGTTTGCAGATTCTCTCTCTCTTTCTCTCTCTCTCTCTCTCTCTCTCTCTCTCTCTCTCTCTCTCGTGAAGATTTGATGAGCGTTTCCCTTCGTCTTTGAAAGGTAAATTTTTAGCACCAGATTAAAAAGGACGTATCTCCCGTTCTTAGTATTCCTTGACGTAATTCTCTCTCTCTCTCTCTCTCTCTCTCTCTCTCTCTCTCTCTCTCTCTCTCTCTCTCTCTCTCTTAGTCGATCTACCATCTTGCATAAAACTGATTCACGTGTACCCTTCAGAGAAAATTAGCTGTTCATGAAATATGTCCGTCGTTCGTCTGAGAACAGATGATTATTTTGGTATGCTAAGAGGGACGAATTGCAACATACCTGGGCTATGATTAGGGAGCGAAAGCTAATATATGTACAAGGGAATTCTCAGAGTGATGAAAGACAATACTTTTGGGAATCCTCATCCTAATTCAGAATAGGGAAAGCAATTTAAGATTCTTAAACTCTGTTGTGCGTCTGACCAAATTAGCCTGTCTGCCCTCAGAATAAACAATAAATAAATAAATTTAAATGCCACTCGAACTTCTGCTATCTATCTGCCAGAAATGGTCTAGAAAATATGAAATCGTTCATTATGTCCACACTTAGTGTGAAGACAGCTTCCCATCGATCCAGCATCCTATAAAGCGACGTCTCTCTTCAGGTCCCCAATATTTCTGCTTCAAGGCGAAGGGAGGTGACGGCGTGGGTTAGGGAGGGGGATGGTAGGAGGGTGGGAGGGAGAAGGGAGTGGGAGTGTTAATAAAAGCCAATATGGAAGGCGGTGGACATGCTGTCAGCAGTTCCAGATGAGGGGTCGGGTTATATAGCTGACAGCAACGAGGCACCCAGGAGGAGCTCCTTCTGTTTTAGCAGCCGTGTGGAAGGGACGGCTTCAGCCTCCAAGTGGAACGGAAATGCCTCTGTATTTTGGGAGACGTCATGAATTGCGCGAGGAAGCGGGTTTTCTGGGGACGGAGGTGTTGGCGGGGTGGGGGGGGGGTGCGGAAAAGCAGGGGTTGGTCCCTGGAAAAGGCTGGGTGGCTCCTAAAAAGAAGGGGTGGGTCCTGGAAAGGAAGAGTGCGCCCTGGAAAAAGAAGAGTGGACCCTGGAAAAGGAAGAGTGGGCCCTGGAAAAAGAGGGATGGGTCCTGTAAGAGGAGGGGTTGGTCTTAGAAAAGAAGGGGTAGGTCCTGGAAACGGAGGGTTAGGTCTTGGAAAAAGAAGGGATGGGTCCTGGAAAAGGAGAGTCGGGTCCTAAAAAGGGGTGGTATTGGACAAGGAGGGGTGTATTATGGAAAAGAAGGGGTGTGTCCTCTAAAAGGAGGGGTGGGTTTTGGTAAAGGAGGGATGAGTCCTGGAAAAGAAGGGGAGTGTCCTGGAAAAAGATGGGTTGGTCCCGGAATAGGGGGAGTGGGTCCTGGAAAAGGAGGTGTAGGTCCCTGGAAAAGGTGGGATGAGTCCTGGAAAAGGAGGGGTGAATCCTGGAAAAGGAGGGGTGGGTCCTGAAAAAGTAGGGGTTTGTACTTGAAAAGGAGGGGTGGGCCCTGGAAAAGGAGGGGTGAATCCTGGAAAAGGATGGGTGGGTCCTGAAAAAGTAGGGGTTTGTACTTGAAAAGGAGGGGTGGGCCCTGGAAAAGGAGGTATGGTTCCTGGAAAAGATGGACTGACAGCTTTATACAGACTTGTATGGACTCAGAGTACTTCCACACTATAGTAGAAATGTCATAGATATGTCTGTAACTTTCTGTATACACATCACAAACATGCTGAATACAAGTCGTCGGCCCTTGGTGGCCCTAACCAGTGCTCCACACGATTATCCAACATATGCCACAAAGTTAGTTCTCCATTGCGGTCGCTGACTGAAATATTTAAAAGTAGCTACAAAGACCACCAGGTCAAAGGTCTGTCTGAGGAGCCAAGCTAATGGCGGCCATTGGCCACTGAAAGTGGCCCAGTGGCCAAGTCTTTTCTCCCCTCCCCTCTTCCATTCGTCTCACTGACAGCAAACTTAAAGTCATTTGAAATAAGTCTTTTACGTCTAATAGCTCCTTTCCAAAGTGCGTCCACCTGCGTAGATCTCACATTTCGTCTATTATTTGAAAGTTGTTCTACTTCCGAATCTCCTCCTACACGACCTCCTCCTGTTTTCCTGTTTTCTTCCTCGCCCTCCTGATCCTCCTAAGGCCTCGTGGTGGCCCTCAGTGGCCCCAGAAGGCCCATAACGCTCTTCTTATTCGACGCCTTCCGCCATTTCGTTTAGGGAGGAAAGCCTCCGAGGATTTCGTGGGTTCTTTCTCAGAGGAGGTGAACCGGAGTTTCTTATGTATGAGGCAGATGCTCTGCGAATGTTTATGGAGTGTGTTTCTGTGCTTGTTTGTTTGTTTGTTTGTGTGTGGCTGCTGAGTGGAAGAAGGTCTTAGAAATCAGTCACAGTAATAGCTACTTTATAACGTATCATATTTAAGTTTGTGTATCAGTACGTCCACTGTTTTTGTTCTTTGTTTGTGCAAGCAAGGAACTTTATATGTCAGAGCTTGACGTCGAACTCTACATATATAATGTTGAAATGCATGTACTGTATGAGGTCGAGACAAGCTTCTGTAGCTTTCTCAATGAGTGTTTTCGTAAGAATTGTATTTGCCTGATTGCATCTAAGATTTACTCTCAGTTACTGGCTTACTTTTTCTCAACTTATATTCTTCTCCAGTTGTGTGGATCAACTAAGTAAAAGAAAACTACTATGCCTGCTTTATCTGTCCGTCCGCCCTCAGATCTTAAAAACTATGAGGCTAGAGGGCTGCAAATTGGTATGTTGATCATCCACCCTCCAATCATCAAACATACCAAATTGCAGCCCTCTACCCTCCTCAGTAGTTCTTACTATATTTAAGGTTAAAGTTAGCCGTAATCGTGCGTCTGGCAACGATATAGGAGAGGCCACCACCGGGCCGTGGTTAAAGTTTCATGGGCCGCGGCTCATACAGCATAATACCGAGACCACCGATAGATAGATCTATTTTCGGTGGCCTTGATTATATGCTGTACAAGAAACTCGATTGTGCCGAAGAAACTTGGGCGCATTTTTTACTTGTTTTAACTGAATCTGGTCAGCAGTGAGTAATCTCACTAATACATTTTTGTTAGTGTCATTAGCTTTGTTAAGCCACTTTTTAGCTTTTTATTCTACATCCATTCCCTCTTCCTTCCTTCAGTCTTGCTGTCCAGCCCCTCTGACTATCACTCCTTAATACAACTGTGGGGTTTTCTCCCAGTTCTACCTTTAGATCCTGATATTTCATCTCCTTTACTTTCTTAATCTCTTTATCCTGCTGTTCAGCCACTCCAACTCCCTTCTTTCGCTGTCTGAAGCGGTGAGTGGCCGAATGTGATCCCCAGTGCTTAGCTGTTTAGCCTGAAATTTCACTAAATCATAAACTCAGGGGCGGTGACATGGGAGGATATCAAATCCTTCGCTTGACGCTGCGTCTCTGTTGTTGTTCTTCTTCGCCGTCAAAGGCTCCAGGATTCATGGTTCCTGGAATCCCAGCTTCCAGTTTGTATGCAAATACTCATGCAAATGCTTAGGAGCATCTGCAGTCGTGTTTGCTTGGAAGCAGCGGGCAGGCAGGAATGTAAACACACACTTAAACGTGTGAGTTAGATGTTGACCTTTTTCAGAAAGGGGAAAAACGCCTCGTGTCGACTGGAATATTGTCTCTGAGGATGATCTGAAGGAATGACGCATCTTTTGTGCGTAACGGTATTCAATCAAGCGAAGATATTCCGTGGAATAAGCTCAGTTCCAAGCATATAGTCTGGACGTAACGGTCATAATGCTCTGATGTAAGTTCTAAGCCCTGAAAGGTAGGCAACGGGTGTGGCTAACACCCATTTCTTCGTAAAAAAGGGGGGCTGGTTGGTTAGGGATGTCTGTAAAACCTTTCAAAAGACCTGAAGGGGTCAGATGCAAGCGGTGATTTGGTCAGTGGGAGTGTAACTTTCATCCTTTACCAATTATAATATGACAAGAGATGACGTCATTCGCTGTATTTGTTCGAGGTGAGGGAAGGTCTGACGTCATCGTGTCCCCTCCGTCTTCTGTTTCGTCACAGACAAACCTTGTCTTGACGACCTGTTCATGGACTGCACAACAAAATGGCGTCGTTAATTCAGGCCTCGCGTGAATCTTTAATCCTGTAAAAATATTTTGGTTTCATTCAACAGATTACTCGCTCAAGTATTTTGTGACTTTCGTTATTTCGTTAAAATCTTGCGAATTTATTTAGTTCTCGTGAATATTGTTCTCTTTAAAATTTTCATTTCGTAAACCAGAGCCTTCAGTGGAAAATAACTACCTTTACTTTTATTAGTATTTTTTTTTTTTTTGTCAACCGATGAAAATTGTGTGATCCTATTAGACCCTTTAGTCCCCAAAATAGAATTTACTTGGTATCTCTCTCTCTCTCTCTCTCTCTCTCTCTCTCTCTCTCTCTCTCTCTCTCTCTCTCTCTCTCTCTCTCTCAAGTATTAAGGCAAAATTTTTAGATAGACTTTGGTGATTTTCTTTTCATGAAAGATCAGCCATGATCCACACATCATATTATATTAGAGGCTTGGAAAAATTTATCAAATACTTTTGTTTTGTTGTTAAAGGAATTGGAATGTATTCAGTTTTGTTTGTGAAGGTTTTCTGTCTTAATCTGCATGTACAAAGTAGCCGTTGCGAAAGCATTATTATTATTATTATTATTATTATTATTATTATTATTATTATTATTATTATTATTATTATTATTATTCTTGTTTGTTGTCGACACTAAAAATTAGGAGTTGCAGTATTAAGCTTTTTATTCATTTATTTATTTAGTTTTTATCTATTAAAAATATACCATATTTTTCCTGCAACGAATTGGAGTTTTAGCAGTGACAGTTTTTTTTTTCTGTCTCTTTGAAGAATTATAAAGCCATTATTAGGATACTTTAACTTACACGTTTTGAGCAAATTTCTGGCTTGCGTTTTTTTTTTTTTTAGAACCCCATTTGCATAGTTGTATCTTTTAAAGATTTGTTCTTATTTATTTATGCATTTATTTAGTTATTTATTTATTTATTATGCATTTTGAAGAATCCTGATCTCCGGGATCAAGGTCGCGTGACCTGACGCTGGCGTTGTGGATTAGTGACAGACTCTGGTCGGTTTTTTTTTTTTTTTATTTCTGCTCCAAAAATTTTAGAATTTATTTTAGCGTTGATATTTGTTACTTAAATTAACGGGACCTTTCTTTAAGAAAGAGGAGGTTTAAATAACTGCTGTTTTTTTTTTTTTATTAATTGGTTGTTTACAGTGGTGATAGGCCTTGAAACAACATATTAGACATAGGTCAAAATAGTTACTATACTAACACATTCTTAAATGACATGTTAATCCTGTCTCTCTCTCTCTCTCTCTCTCTCTCTCTCTGCACATCTCTCTCTCTTGTAACTCCTGGTGGTGATAGGCCTATAAACAACATGTAATAGAAATAGGTTAAATTAGTTACAGTATAAAAATTTCCTAAATTAAATAATCAGTTTCTCTCTCTCTCTCTCTCTCTCTCTCTCTCTCTCTCTCTCTCTCTCTCACACATACAATTAAGTAAATAAGGTGGTGATAGGCCTAAAAACAACTTGGAATAGGTGCAACTTAAAATAGTTATAATACTACAAACATTCCTAAAACTCTGATTTCTCTCTCTCTCAAAAGCAGAGCTCTCTCTCACGTTGGAAGTTTGAGAAATTATCGTGAAGTTTAACAAAATTCTACTTGAATTTATTAATTTATGTCCCGGTTTTACTTCGGTGTCTTGTTGTCAAAACGGTTGAGACAGCCTCTGTCAATGAGTGGTCATGCCAGTGCACTTCACCAATCACATTACTAGCCTTTTGTTCATTCAGTCTGTTCCTGGTTTTAGCATGATAATTCCCATTGACCAGTGTATTTGCAGGACAAGAGTACCATGTTTATTGATTTTAGTGCATTCCTTCACAATGGATAAATTTCTTATAAGAAAGGAGGCTAGTGACAGCCGTGAGTCTGATAGTGAACAATCATTGAACCCAACAAACAACCAATGTAAAAAAGGCAAAAATTCGCCATTATTTAAATAGACAGTATAATGAGAGCTACTTCAAGAAGTTCGGAATTTTTTGGTCTACAAGATGCTGCTCTGAAAACCAAATCCATTATGCAAGTTTTTGCGGCGATAAAATGTCAAATGAATCCATGGTACCAAGTAAGTTAAAGAGACATCTCAGTTCTAAACATTCATCTCTGCAGGATAAAGATCTTGTATATTTTCAAAGGTTTTTAGATCAGCAATCGAAGCAGCGCAATGTATTTGAGAAAACAATGATCGCATCAGAAATGGGACTCAGCTTGCTTCAATTGAAGTCGCACCTTGGTCTTTCTCAAGGAAATAATAGCATTAAAATCTAAATCTCACACACTTGCTGAGTCAGTTATACTGCCTGGCTTGCAAAAAGATTGTTAAATCCATGTTTGGTGAGAAAGCTGAAAAGAAATTAGCAAACTCCCTTATCAAATGATACAATACACAGAAGAATTTTAGATTTATCTGAAAATATTTCAAAAAAGGTTCTGAAAAAATTCAGGATTCTACTTTTTTGCATTAACTTTGTTGATGAGTCCACGGATATAAGCAACACTAGTCACTTGCTTGCATTTTGTACGTTTTATTGATGGCAGTGTTGAAATAATCAATCAGTTTTTGTGTTGCAAAGGAATGTCAACTACTACTAGAGGTCAAGATATTTTTGATGTGATAACTGGACATTATCCTTAGAGAAATGAATTTAACATGGAAATCTTGCGTAGGCATTTGCACTGATGGAGCCCCATGTATGACAGGCTGTATTAATTAAAGGATTTGTATCTCTTGCAGAAAAAGAAAACCCAGATCTTAGTTTGTTTCTCGTACTCATTGCTCAATATTTTACACATATGAGAAGTTCTTTTATTTCAAAAATATCACAAGAAGATTTAAAACAAAGTTACACCAGGTAGTTGAAATAGGTTAAATTATATTAAAAGTAGGCCATTTCAAAGTCAAGATTATTTGAACAACTATACAAAGGAATGGAACCAGCATGTTAGATTACTAATGCATACCGAAGTTCGATGGCTATCGAAAGGTAATCCTGGTATTAGGTCGTGTTCATGAGGATATGTAACAAGGAATTAATCGTATTTTTTCGACCAAGAAAAGCAGGGAAAATTCTGTGAGCATCTTCAGGATTGTGAACTGGATGTCTAAACTGGAATACCTAACAGAAATATTCAGTCAATTAAACAACACAAACAGTAGCATGCAGGAGAAATCTTTTAAAATATTCTCACCTCAAAAGATAAGTTATTCTAAAAAGAAAATTATTATTTCTAAAAATAGGTCCAAGCTCAGGTAATTTTGATATGTTTCCTTCAATGCGTACCACTTGCATTAAAGAAATGATCCCTATTGTTGTTTCTCATCTGACAGCGCTTGATAAAACATCGACCACTATTTTTCCATCACTGAGCACAGAGAAGTATGATTGGATTCGAAATCCTTTCATAAATATTCCCTCTAATATTGGATTACAGTTGTGTGAAGAAGAGGAACTGGCCACCATTTCTAGTGACAGAGATCTTAAAATAAAACATTCTACTGTACCTATTGACTCATTTTGGATATCTGTTCAAGAGGAATAAAACATTATCTAAAAAAGCTTTATCACTTTTGTTGCAATTTTCTGACATCTTATTTATGAACTTGGCTTCTCAACCCTAAATAACATCAAAACTAAGAAGGAGAGAGACTACGCTCAACTGAAGAAGAAATGAGGGTCTGCTTATCACACATTCGACCAAATTTTGAGGAAGTCGTTAAAAACACCAGGCACAAGTTTCACACTAATCATCTTCACAATTTACTCTAAGAAAAACTGAAATAAAGTAAGTTCATATTTAAAAGTGTTTCATTTCTTAAGTCTGTAGTTCCAGCTCATATTTACAAGTATATATTCTCTTAATTTTTTCTCTTAAATTTTCCAAGTGTGCCGTGATATTATTATAAGATCCTAAGTGTGCCATTGGTAAAAAAAAGGTTGAAGGCTTGGAAAAATTTATCAAATACTTTTGTTTTGTTGTTAAAGGAATTGGAATGTATTCAGTTTTGTTTGTGAAGGTTTTCTGTCTTAATCTGCATGTACAAAGTAGCCGTTGCGAAAGCATTATTATTATTATTATTATTATTATTATTATTATTATTATTATTATTATTATTATTATTATTATTATTATTATTATTATTCTTGTTTGTTGTCGACACTAAAAATTAGGAGTTGCAGTATTAAGCTTTTTATTCATTTATTTATTTAGTTTTTATCTATTAAAAAAATATACCATATTTTTCCTGCAACGAATTGGAGTTTTAGCAGTGACATTTTTTTTTTTTGAAGAATTATAAAGCCATTATTAGGATACTTAACTTACACGTAACTTGAGCAAATTTCTGGCTTCCATGTTTTTTTTTTTTTAGAACCCCATTTGCATAGTTGTATCTTTTAAAGATTTGTTCTTATTTATTTTGCATTTATTTAGTTATTTATTTATTTATTATGCATTTTGAAGAATCCTGATCTCCGGGATCAAGGTCGCGTGACCTGACGCTGGCGTTGTGGATTAGTGACAGACTCTGGTCGGTCTTTTTTTTTTTTTTTTTATTTCTGCTCCAAAAATTTTAGAATTTATTTTAGCGTTGATATTTGGTACTTAAATTAACGGAACCTTCTTTAAGAAAGAGGAGGTTTAAATAACTGCTGTTGAGTGTTTTTTTTTTTATTAATTGGTTGTTTTGAGTGGTGATAGGCCTTGAAACAACATATAATAGACATAGGTCAAAATAGTTACTATACTAACACTTTCTTAAATGACATGTTCCTCGTTAGTCTCTCTCTCTCTCTCTCTCTCTCTCTCTCTCTCTCTCTCTCTCTCTCTTGTAATAAGGTGGTGATATCTATAAACAACATGTAATAGAAATAGGTTAAATTAGTTCAGTACTAAAAATTTCCTAAATAATAGTTTCTCTCTCTCTCTCTCTCTCTCTCTCTCTCTCTCTCTCTCTCTCTCTCTCTCTCTCTCTCTCTCTTGTAATAAGGTGGTGATAGGCCTAAAAACAGTTTGGAATAGGTGCAACTTAAAATAGTTATAATTAAAAATTCCTAAACCGATGACTCTCTTCTCTCTGATTCTCTCTATTTGGTATTTGAGAAATTGCTGCTGGAAGTTTAACAAAATTCTACTTGAATTTATTAATTTATGTCCCGGTTTTACCTTCCGGGATGGCAACTGACCTACTTATACAGTAATTCCGTCCATTTCTGGAGTTGAAAGCTTTACTTAAACTATAAAATTTCAATGATCTTCGAGAGTAAAGACTTCAAACTCCGTATGTGGAATCAAGGGTCGATGAGGATTCAGCATTATACGGGTTGGATGCAAGGGTCAAGGTCATTCTAGGAGTCACAGGTTAAATATGAATATACATCACCTTCTTTATTAAAGATTGCCAAAAGGCCGTTAGTTAAATTACAAAGTCTCCAGATAAATAAAACGACGAATTTATATGAAAAAATATAAGAAATAGAGTGAAAAGATTAATTTATGATATACTATAATACAATATACATGTAATTATTTAAACATAATTATTGTAAAAGTAAATGATAAAAAAGTTAACGACTGACTTTTGTTAAACGGAGGGTGGTGGCAGGTGACGTGCCAGATGTACGACGTGTCTACTTTCTTCGTAGTGAGTCTGTTGTCGTGTGTGTGTGTGTGTATGTGTGTGTGCGCGCGCGCACGTGTACTTGCGGTCGTCCTGCTAATTTCGTGTGTAATTAGCGAACTTGGAAGCGTAATTCCTGTCGGTAATTGTTTTTAGAAAATTCGAAAGCTTAACTGATCTGTGTTAAAAGATAAATGAAAGGTTATCGAGTGCTGTAAGATGACGTCATCATGGCTTCCGTGAAATCAGTGTTTGGTCCTTCGTTGAAAAAGGTCAGGATCTGGATACGTTCATTCAGCTGCATTTTCATGTTGAAAACGTTAAATTTGAATTGTTAAATTGTAGATCATTTACTTGTCGTTATTGATAATGGGGAATGTTGTCCATTGGGTTTGTGGTTAATGACGTATCATGGCGGGTAAGACAAACCTAGGCCTATGTTTCCCAGGCAGGATTGAGTAACCTCTTGGTTTGTTAGATATTTTTTAGTTGTACTTTCGAGTTTAAATATTAAATTTAAGGCTTTGAAATTGTAATATATACATAGAGAGCCATTTACTTGTCGTTATTCTTGCGTTATTGAATAATCCGAGTATGGTGTGTCCATTGGTTTTCATGTTACTGACGTATCTTGGCTAAGTCAAGCCGAGGCCTACGTTTCAGCGACAGGGTTGGTTGACCTATTGTTTGTTTGTTTAATTAGGCAGTAGTTTCGTGGTTAGGTATTAAATTTGATATTCAGATGAAATGTGTTTAGACATCCATTTATTGCAGTGGTTGATTAATCCATTGGTTTTCTGCTTGACGACATTCCTGGGCTAAGCCAAGCCAAGGCCTATGTCTTCGAGACATGGTTAGTTGACTTGTTAGTTGGTTAGGTTAAATTACGTTGCCTTACGGCGTCACTGCCCTGTAACTTGACTTATTAAAGGGTATAATAGTCCTGCTTTGGACTTGTCAACCAAACAATGTTTAACAGGATGATTATCGTAGCTCCGTACATAGCTGTCAGACGCCTTGCTTCTGCTTTTGACCACAACCCTTTACATCTTGTATCAATTTCGATTGGAGGCGGTAAACAGGTTTAGTTTCGTATTCATTTATTATTATTGTTCTTTATAAAAGGTCACTTTTGCGTCACGACGGTCTTTCCCTTTAACTTAGCTTTCGTCAGTGACTTGACCCGCTGCACTGGCGAGAGTTTGTGGATAGGCTAACCACCGAGTTAAAGCTTATTTAAATCTCTATTTTATTTTAATCATATTTTGTTGTATATATTTAGTTGTTGTTGTTGTGCCCACGATCCAGTCTACTTGGATCTTGATTGTACCTTCACTTTAACACCTGGGGTTGAATTACGCAAAACTCTTGGGCAGCTTTTTATTATTGTAAAAAATATCCGTTCTTGTCTTTAAAAGGAGGTTAAGGGGAGTTGAATAAATGTGTTGCTGTAATTTTTGGATTAAAGGTGGGGTATCACACCCCCATTTACTCATTTTCGGCAGTTATTAGAGAGAGAGAGAGAGAGAGAGAGAGAGAGAGAGTGTGTGTGTGTGTGTCTGAATAGTTATTTTATTTCGTCGAAACCAATCCCGTATTAATAGGTTTAAGATGTTGCAGGTTTCTCTGATGACTTCCGTCCGTTACCTCTCTCTCTCTCTCTCTCTCTCTCTCTCTCTCTCTCTCTCTCTGTTGAAACAACTCTCTCTCTCTCTCTCTCTCTCTGTTGAAAAGCATGTTCCAGTTTTACGGAAATAAATCCATTGTTGTTCATCTGTCGTATAACACATTTTTCGTTTGGCTCAGTACAGCTTCAGTGGCGACTTTGCATGGAAAAAGTTCCTGGTGTTAGTGGTATTGTTGACTTTGTTGCCTCAGGAGCCATATTCTGACCCATTGACACCTGCACTGGCCCCCTAATGCTTGTTGCAAGCTTCTGTCAATCTTCTTTTGTTTCATGAAGGATTGCCGTTAACTTTGCACTTTTATTTAATTTTTTAATTTTTTACAATTGTTGTTTTTGGGACGAATTTGAGATACTTGCGGAATTTCTTTTATAATTTCAAGATTTATTTTGTGACTGAATATAGTACTAGTGAAATTTCAGACTTGGTTACGAGGCTCATTTTGAATCCATTTATCAGTTTTCTCAACAGTCTTTTCAAACTTCGCAGTGGGTTTGAGGATGATTCTGGAAGTAACTTCTGGTTGGTTGAAGGAACATAGGCCTAGTGTGGCCCTCTGGACTTATATCGTCCAACCTGATCGGTTTGTGGAATGAAAACTGTTATTGATTTACACTGAAACAATGATTTTTAGGGGAAAATGTTTTTGCTAGGATGAAAAAGGAGCGTGAATTCGCATAGACAGCTCTCTATTCTAAGAAGTCTTTCTAGTCATTTAGAATGTAGGAAATTCCGATTGATTTTAAGTTATTCTCTGCGTATTTAGGTTTTCAAATTAAGAGCCGAATATTTATGCATATTTCCCATGTAAATAGTTATACGCCTTGTAGAATAATCTAATACGCAGTTGAATATATATATATATATATATATATATATATATATATATATATATATATATATATATATATATATATATATATATTGTCACGATGCGTATCAAGTACCTGGTTATTACACAACTAATCTCAAGATTCAAAAATATACCTCACTTCAGCCAGATACCTGAACTCTCATAACATTAATTATTACGACTGAGTACTCTAAAGGTAACAGTGATCCCTTAAGAAAACTTATTTATTACATGAAAAATCAAACTAAGTCTATCAGAATATGTGTGAGGTATCAAAAATTAAACTAGAAATATTCTAGAGTAGAAGGGCATCACTCCATCAAAAAACTCTGTTTCCCTGGTCTTAATTCACTTTAGCAAAACTAAAAGAACAAAACATGTTTATCACTTTGCCTTATGCACACACAATCAATTCTTTTCACTGGTGATCAATAAATGAAACACTGTTTTCCTTAAAAACATTAAATACAAAAATTTATTTTTAAATCCAAAGTTTATAATTAGAATTCACAATCTGAAAAATTTATTAATAATAATTTTCACTCAGGCACAATTTCCTAACTTATCAAACCATGGTATCAATAAGTAAAATTCACGTTACTACACAAACTTGCGAAAACCTCTGTAAATCACTTGCTGCAGCTGCGTTACCACAAAACACACTTTTTTACCAGGCGCCGTTAGAAACTAAATAACTTTACTAGATTCAGATCTCAAAAGTTAATGCTAATACGTGACCACAAAACACTACTTTAAAAGTAATCCCTTTCTAAGAACGAGAGAGAGAGAGGGAACCAAATCAACTGTTCTCTGAAATCAGAATGAAACAAATTTTAGAATTCCAGTAACACGTGAAACAATTACATGATGTCATTAAAGCATTTTGGGTGCGAGATACAAAAGTTCTAGAAGCAGGGAGATGACGTCATTAAAGCATTTTGGGTGCGAGATACAATGGAGAAACTTCTAGAAGGAAAATGACGTCATCTCAGCAAAACGTTTTGAACGCAATCTTACAAAACATGGCGTAACTGATCAAGACACGTATTTTTTCTCTCAAAGTGGCGTACGTGACTCGAACAATGCATGTAACAACATGAAAACACTCGTCTTGAGCCTGTATGGGACGAATCGGCATTTGTTTTCCAAACCTGTCATCACTAATCCAAAAGAAAGCGTTCTCTCTTATCTCAACTGACGACAACTGAAATGAAACAAGTCTTTGCTGGACACACACGTGTTCATATACTACGCTTTTACCAAGAAAGATTCTAAACAACGTTACTATTAAAATTGTATTATCAATTCTAAATTATGCTACTAAGTTATTTAATCATTAGTTCTTTTGAGATCTGATGCCAAACTAAATATGACACTTCAACGATCATTATCATTAGACATAACACATGAAAAAAGTAAATATGTCAAAATTATAGGAGGATATACGTATTACAAGGCAACATCATGAAAAAAAAAAAAAAAATATATATATATATATAATATAGGAAAAAGATATATAGAAGTTCCAGTATAGCGCGCTTTACGTTTATTGACGCATATAAAATATATGGTACTGAACTTATGCCCGCTCTTTTCCTATATATATTTAAGCTTATACCAGGAAAAAGTCACGTGCATCTACTGTGATTTTTAGCATATATATATTTATATATTTATATATATATATATATATATATATATATCTTATATATATATATATATTTATATATATATATATATATATATCATATGCATACTGTGATTTTTAAGCATATATATATATATATATATATATATATATATATATATATATATATATATATATATTATATATACTGTATATGTGTGTGTGTGTGTGTGTGTAGGGCTACTAGTGTGAAAATAATTCCGCTGAAACAGGAAACGGTAAAATTACGAAATCACTAGTTACAACTGAAAGGCCAATTGTAAACATACACTAACCAGTGACTTTGCAACCAACGGGAGGTTTTCATTACGATAACTGGTTTTGCATTATATAACACGAGAGAGAGAGAGAGAGAGAGAGAGAGAGAGAGAGAGAGAGAGAGAGAGAGGGAACGGCTTTCACACGACTGACAATTAACTTGAAATGTAGCAAAACCGCAGTTGAAACAGGACCAGAAAGAGTCGAATATTCAATATAAAACTTGACAGTGTGACAAAACACTCGAACAAAAAATCCTTTTGAAAGTAGATGAAAAACTAAATTGGACCAAAGTTTCGGGTGGACCGTTGAAGGGGAAATTCGGATGCCAATGGCAGCGTTGCCAACGCTTCGTCCTGGACTCAAGCCGGAAGAAGGATGAGATCCTACAGGAACAGACTTTAAATCTTGGCTGAAGGGCCTGTGCACAAGAAAATCCGAAACATGACCCTCCTCAGAACTTTGCCTCTCTTCCACCCTTCCTCTCATTCCAGATTTTATACTTTTCCACCACCCTCACATTCCAGATAAGTGAAAAACCTAACGGATAAAGGTAATATTGCTCTGTCTCTCTGTATTAATATATAAATCTATTTATTTCCTTACATATTATCGTACTTGGATATTCATGGCCATTTTATATTTTTAAAGTGAGAATCCCTTATAAAACGTGATGAATTTTCCTGTAAATCATTAATTGATTACTCTCTATTAACAGTAATCACTTTATTGATTTAAAAAACGCTAAGTAATTCAGTTGAATGATGTTTTGGAGGAAAACAAAGGCAGCTTAACGAAGCGGACCTCCACAAACCAATTTAGGGCCTAATCCTGTTCGGTTCCGTGATTGCTACTCAAGTGCCTGCGGGGCTGGAATAGTGTTGTGTCCAAAACATTCTTGGTTCGATTTTGTTTTAAAAGAAAGCCTTAGAGGAAACATGTCATTCGACTTGCTGCATTTGTTTATGGTCGATTAAAATTGTTTTATTTGTGTAAGACACTTGAGAAGAATGGATTAACTAAGCGAAAATACATATAGAATTTGATTTCAGTGTATCTCTAATGCACTTGACTAATCTGAGGATGACAAAAAGCATTTTCACATCTTACTTTTAATCATGAAATAACGTGAGAAATGCTTTTTTTAGTATTATTATTATTATTATTATTATTTTTTAGTATTATTATTATTATTATTATTATTATTCGAGAGAGAGAGAGAGAGAGAGAGAGAGAGAGAGAGAGAGAGGCAAGTCGACTATACAAAGCAACTTTTATTACTTCATGTTCCCTAGGATCGTTTCCTACATGCTATCGCCACCGAATATTGTACATCGATTTATATACTTATATATATATATATATATATATATATATATATATATATATATATATATATATATATATATATATATATTTATATATATATATACATATATATATATGTTTATATATATATATATATATATATATATATATATATATATATATATATATATATATATATATATATATATATATATATATGTGTGTATATATATATATATATATATATATATATATATATATATATATATATATATATATATATATATATATATATATATATATATATATACATACACACACACATACACACATATATATATATATATATATATATATATATATATATATATATATATATATATATATATATATATATATATATATATATATATATATATATAATGGTTTTGCGGCCAAGAGTACAAATTCCTCCATATTACTTCTTGGGGAAACATGCAGAAGATCATCTTTTTGTTTATGTCCTTCCGTGGATTTAGAAATGAATAATGTTGAGGTCAGTGGCGTCATTAGAACTTTCCAGTTTATGAATATTTGTTCAATTCTGCAGAAGGCATTTCTCTTGTTCTGAAGTTCTGACTTTTTCTGTTTCTCTGTTTCCCAGATGAAGATTTTGTCAAGATTATGACATCAATAAATGAACATATTTTATATTTTAAATGAAGTAGATTTTATTTCACTTACATGATGATAACTTTGGAAATATTTTCCCCATATCTCATTTGTTAGCTGTGCAGTTTTCCGCTACATTAATGCATTATATCCTCGTTTGTTGATGTTTTATAATGTTTACATTTTTCGGTGTTTAGTTAACTTGCTATTCATGGGTAGGTAATCTATTTACCCGAAGAGAATTACTTCCTTTACACATGAAGGTATTAGATAGCCAGGAGATATAACATCCTGTTGCCCAGGCCCACTTCTACACAATGTAATCACTGATATCCACATAATCTGAATCTCCCTTCATATTCATCATAAAACCTTTGACTTGCTTTCATGAGCTCAGACTTTGAAAGCAAACATTCTTAACGCTCTTCGCATTGCTTCTATTGATTCTCTCATAAGCTTTTTCCTAGAGCCTGTATGCCACTACATCTTTTCTCCTTTACTTTCAAACTTCCAATATAAATTAATTTTCCATATTGAGAAACATCAGCCACTTATTTCAAGAAACCTAATGCTTCCCTTATCAATCGTTCGGCCATCTGTGTACAGAGGGAACTGTAAGAGTGCCCTGCCCTCATTCTTACTGTGCCATAATTATATATCTTGAGTATTTTACAGTTGAAGAATTATACATGCGTAGAGTCAGAGAGTAATGATCTATCTACATGAAGGAACGACAGTGACAAGGAGTAATGGTATATACCAAACAGATAATTTCTATCATATATTCCCTTTATATATATATATATACATATATGATATGTATTATAATATATACATTATACATCATATGCTTTATGTATATGCACATAATATTTTATTTATATATAAATATAATTGTGTATATGCAAGACAGTAGAGAAAAATATACTGTCTTTTGCTGATCAATTGTAAATAATAAAATATAAAATTGATATTTACTTTCTTCACTACTCCCAGTTATTAAAAGTGCCACTAACAGTATTTCTTTCAAGCTCATTGTCAAGCAGCAGTTTGAAGACATCAGCATATACTCTTAAGATAAATTTTCAGAACGGGATTTTGATAACAGCAGTGAGACGCCCGGACCAAATGGGAGGACTGAAAAAGGCCAGGAATGGAAGAATTTCACGTTACACTTCATCAGCAGCGAATGAGCAAAAAAGAAACAAGCCGATATATATCGTGCAAGATATTGCCATTAGCGTGATTAATTAATTGACGATATGTATGGAGTGCTCACACGCCATATCGCAACGACGCCAGTAGTACTGGAATGCATATAAAATGGAAGCATGCAGCGTAGGATGTGGTGAGAATGAAGAAGTTGAACGGATCCTTTCAGTCAAGGAAGAACTGGGGAAAAGCCTTAACCGAGGTTATTCGTCGCCAAGAGCGGTTTGATTTCCGAGATTTGAGCGAAGTGTTACCAACAAATAACGCCGATATTGACATTTCGGAGCCAGCAGCAGAAATTCAACATGAAAGCTCATGAAATCGACGCCAGCTTCGACAGAATACACAAGCACCGTCTCGATTTAGCTCCCGCATAATACCTGGCGTTTGCGAGTCCCCGTATTCAGAGTAGCAGCCAGATAACAACAATTTTGTGTTAAACGCCTTCGTCTCTGAGACTTCCATTCCTTCGATCGCTTTCGACGGTTCGGCGTTTCGCATTCGTGATGATACAGTTTAGCATCGTCATTTCAGCCTGTTTACGGCTTCATACTGGCTTATGTCACCAGGCTCGGTGTGGACTCCGCGCCTTCCCATGGATCACTCATGTTTTTCTTATACCTCCTTTCGACGATGCAAAGGTAGAGCGGTAACTGTTCATCTTCCGTACATCAAATCACCTCAGCACAGAGAGAGTAGAGAGTATATATAGATCAGTTACGGCCATCCATGTCAACATGGGGCCCATTTAACACTTCAGTAGACGTAGTTTGGGACTGGAAGGAAGGGTCTGCACACACGTGAGGTGGGGACTGGGGATTGGGAGGAGCATTTCGATTTACGGACGCTTATGTGCGGGGCGTTGCCAGGTCGAGCGTTGGTTTGTCACTGCCAGTCAGGTGGTCATGAAGGCGTTAGTAGCGTCGACATGTTCACGAGAATAAAGCGAAGGCGGATCATGAACACTGCGGTTGACCAGGTTGTGAAGCAAGACAGTTAATTAGTGCCAGCTTGAGGCCGCAGCCAATGGAATAGTCAATTTGCTGATCTAGCTCCGGAACGGAAATCCTTATTGCTTATTGTTATTCCTTCCTCTCTCTCTCTCTCTTCTCTCTCTCTGTTTGCTCCTTTATTAACACGTTATGTTTTAATACTGGTGATTCCAGTGTCACTTTAAAACAGGTTTGCAAAAATCATAATGTTTATTCGAAATTTTTTGGTCAAAGTTAATTCCTCATATTTACAGCGAAATTACGTGAGTGTTTCATTTGGTGTTCATTTGGATTGACACCAGCTAATAGGAGTCATAGCGAACAATGTTAAAGCCAGGCACAAGGTAGTCAAGATACGATTGCTTGGAGTTTAATATATCGTACCAGACATTGTAGTTAGAGGATACATGAATGTTTAGTGCCTGGAAACATTTGGTCAACTGTAGATTACATGCAACATTGTGTCTCTCTTTCGCATAGTACTTCTAAAGTTTGATAAGTTTCTTCCTTCTCTCTCGAACCTCAGCCCTGTTGGCTTCATCAGTTTATATAACAAATATTTGCTCAGATTTGGCAGATCAGCATGACTGAAGAAAGCGTCTCTGTGTCTCAGTTGTTCATATCAGCAGGCGGCGCTTAAGAACATGTTCACAGCCAGCCAGTGACACGTTGGTCAATAGCAAGCACGCGTTCAGAATCACACGAATCATTGTCGTAAAGCTTACAGCAGCCTTCGATCCGATGGCGCCGGTTTATAGCCTCGAAGAAAGAACACGATCACTAAAGCATAACCGATTCTATTTTGAAGCTTCCAGCATTTCGTGAGCAAAGACAAACACTGCTTCTGAACAGTAGGCTTACATCGCTAAAGCCTTCGTTGCAACCGCGTAAAAGTGTTGCTGAGCGTCAGCGACGAATATCAAAAGAGGCCACGATATATTTTATCTATGTCTACGAACCCAAAGTTTGACACCATCATATGCTTTTCCAAGAATTAGGACTTGTTTTTCTTTCTTCGCGTATATAATACGAAGCCTCGAAGGTACATTTCTTTAGTATTATTGGGTCAAATATCTTTTTAGTTTGTTCATGACATTTTCAGGGTCGAGCCTTCTTTCTTTTTCTTAATATATAACCAGCACAAAGTAAATGCAGAGGATAAATGAGGTCAAGAGAGAGAGAGAGAGAGAGAGAGAGAGAGAGAGAGAGAGAGAGTAAGGAGGGCACAAGAAGAGAGTTATATTTAAACTGTTGTTGTTTTCAGCACAATATTTTAATGTGAGAATTCTCTCTCTCTCTCTCTCTCTCTCTCTCCTATTTCCACGTGTTTGTAGAAAACATGTCCATCCATAGCAAGTCACACAGCAGCATTCTCAGCAAAATGGAGATGTCTTCGTCTGAGACGAAATAAAGCCAGCCATCACTTATGAGCTTGATGTGGGTTCGTACAGGACATTTCATGGTTGCAGTTTATTTGTTCAGTTGCTCTGACACACGAAAGGCTTCTTGTAAGGATGGCCTCATTGAAAACATGACGAAAGTCACAGTTACCACTTTGTTACGTTCATATTTAGTGATGCTATGCCGTTTGTCAAATGCTTTAGCTGTTTTCTTGCTCCTTCAGCCTATCAGAAATTTGTCATTTTGTCTTCATCCTTCTGTTGATTGCATTTGAGAATTGTTGAAAATTTGTTTATTGTTTCAGTTATTGTCAGACGCATTTGTTCACCTTCAATATATGATCAAAAATTGTTAAGTCAGAAGCAAACATCTGTTTCTCTGTTTGTTTATAGTCTGATCTTTCTGTTTTCCAGAGGTTTTCCCTTTCTCTGTATTCTTGTAAGGGGGACATGTTTACCCATTTTATGCTTAAAAGGTGTTTGGTTTCAGTCACAGAACAGATAACTATATTGTTGTCCAGCCCATACGTACATATACGTTTCTGAATCATATTCGACACATTTCAACAATGACATAAATCATTTACGACAGTTGCGCGTGCAGTTTAGTTTTTCCAGTTATCATGACTCTGTTCGTGTTATTCATGTTCGTAAACCGCAATATACTGGGCTATTCACATTCATTCTCGTAACATGTTCAGTTTTTCGTCTGTATAGCCTTCCTCCTTTCGTATCGTGATTATCAGTTGATTGCTGGTTTTCTCATTATTTCGTACTCGACAAAGTGGAAGTGGCTTTTACACTCGAAATATGCGGGTATTAGCTTGTCCAACTTCTTTATTGAGCCTTCGATTTTAGGTGTCGATTGTGCCAAAGATTCAATATTCATTTTAGCAGAGTGTCATACATACATTCATATGCTTCTTAAAGATTACGGTATTGGTGTAGAAAGAAAAGTATTGTTCTGAAGAATGGAATGACAATCTTATGTATACACGCAACAGAGAATGTAATTTTATAAAAACAGGCATAGGGAATGGACGGGAAGCCAGAAAAGCAGCAGGCTTATGCTTGAAATACGTATTTTCAATTGTATAGTGTCATTAATTAAAAACATTTCTGTATATAACGTTCTTTCGTACGGAGACGTTCGTTTGAGGTAGCCGCAGCTTCACTGCGTTCCTTCAAAGGTAGGAAGAATCAATAATATCGCTGCGTATATACCATCAGAGGAAGAAGATTCGAGCAGCGTTATCAAGGTTTGTTAAAACTTGTAACAAACACGCCAGGTAATCATCCGCCTGTACTTGCAAGAACACGGTAATATACGTAGAAAGTTTGTGAGGCCGCATAGTTGGTTTGCCAGACAAAATAGTGATTGTAGCGTGCGTTAGGGAGACAGTAGAGGTACCCAGCATATGTCGTCAGTTTGGAGCGCTTGAATGAGATAGAGAGTTCAAGAGGTAGTTAGTGCCAAGCAGATTCGACAGTGTTACAGTGCATGACGCAGGCTTGTAGTCGATTAACAGACGTTTAATGTTGTTAATTTTCGAATTTGACAAATAGTCAGAAATATTTGCATACTACAGTATAGTTTAAAATGAGAGAATACTGTCACGAAGTTTCACTACTTTATTGTTGTTATTGTTTTATTATTATTATTATTATTGTTATTATTATTATTATTATTATTATTATTGGTTGTTATTATTAGTTTAGAACTGCAACAAAGTTAGTAGCATTACTGGGAAAGCTTGAGAGATTGTTATTAATTTAAAAATTGTTATCGAAGTGACTACTGTATATTTTCAAATCGTTTCAAGACACACCAAATTTACAGAGTTTATACTAGTATTTACGTTTCCAGGGTGTTACTTACCGAAGTAGCCCGTTTAACTGGAAAGCCAATTAATGAATATACCAGTATCGCGTTTTCATATGGTTAATAAATATATTATTAAGTTCGTCGCATTTTAGTAGTTTCATCGAACAAAGATAGGTACGTTTGAATGTAAGCGGTTAAGCCCACCCAGGGTGTTAATTTGTACAAAGCGTGGAGAGCATGAGGATGAATACCGATGGGTGGCAGGTCTTATGACGTGATAGTTATGAGGTTCAGAACTTCTTTCGTTGCTTATATCGCGTAGTAAGAGCAAGTTTTATAAAAGATGTTTAGATTTGTCGGTCATTACGATGCGATGAAACAGGATACCAATGTTCAATATGCCGCTTTGCACAGCGTTAAGACAAAAGTTTAGAGAAAAACACCATACACATAAATAAAATAGCGAGAGCACAACTGCGGCCGGTTCTCATGTGAAGTAACACACAAATCATTTGTGCCCCGAATATTTTCAGTTTTTTCTTGACTGGAAGATATTAGAGTGATTGTAACATTACTTAGTCAAGTAGAATTTAGTGTGTGTGTGCCTGCTCCTTTTTTGTGGGATAGTCACACATGTGCTCATTTTTCAGATTTTTTCTAGCATTTTGTAATGTTATCAGAGATTTCGAAGTGCTTCATTGCAGATTTCAGATTCTGATATTTGCTTTCAGATTTTCAAAGGTGAAAGTAGGTACTGTTGTTTTCGTTTATGAATACTGCAGAAACTGGGCCTCAGAATCACTGATCATTCGAAGAAAGAATCACTCACTGTTTTCTCAAATTGTTCATTCACTCCTTCATTTTCGTGTATTAGTTGGTAGTTAGTCTATCTGTTCGTTCGTCATGCCTGTCTATTCATCTATCTATCTATTCATTCATAGCAGCTACATATATAATATTTCAAACAATATATATATATATATATATACATATATATATATATATATATATTTATATATATTATATATTATATATATATATATATATATATATATATATATATATATATATATATATATACATATATATATATATATATATATATAAGAGTTATATTCAAAAAGTTATGTATATATACACTATATATACATATATATATATATACATATACATACATATATATATATATATTATATATATATATGTGTGTGTGTGTGTGTAATTTATTATTTATGTTTCAGTCCTCACGTTTCTCTATGAAACAGAGCATCCCCAGCTCACTGTTATCATGTATTCTTTTTCAGATTTGATTTTCTAAAATAAATGTTCAGTACTATATTCGGTAGAGGTGCAAGCGCGTACTACGACTCATGTTTCGACAGCGAGAATCAGTTATATGCATAAAGCAATGATCATGAACATGTTTCTTGCGGAATCGTTCTTACTAGCTCGAATATGATCTCGTTATCAATAAACATGTATATCAGTTTTAGCGCAATGACACATGTTAAATTATTCCCTTCTCAATATGGGGCTCGAGGCATGAATTTTTGGAGCGCCGTAGGCTGGACGCAGTCAAATGACAAAGAGGAAGCAGATTCTAACATCTTATTATTGACGAGCTCTCGTGTCAGTATTATCATTGCACACCAGACATCGAGCCAACGCCGATCATCATTATCCCATTTTGGAGCCAAAGATCTACTGCAAGAGCACATGAAAGATTTTTTCCTTGTTTGTTGTGCCATTTATCAGCCAGGCTCGTGACTGACAGACGTCGTGCCAATATTTTCACCAGTTTTCATTAAAGCCATTCGCAAATGAAAACGAAGGTCGGATGCTGCCGTGCAATATACCATTGCGTATAGAACTTCGTTTTGTCAGCCGAAAGCCAGCCGTTTTGTATTTCAGTCAACAGCTACTACGTGAAGATTAAAATTGAGCCTTAAAACAAGCTCTAGGTAAG
Source organism: Macrobrachium rosenbergii (assembly GCF_040412425.1). Taxonomy (NCBI): domain Eukaryota; kingdom Metazoa; phylum Arthropoda; class Malacostraca; order Decapoda; family Palaemonidae; genus Macrobrachium; species Macrobrachium rosenbergii. The sequence goes on from NW_027100727.1 coordinate 713,000, forward strand.
TCTTCATATGTATATAACGAGTGCTGCCGTTGATTTTTTTACACCGCAGAAATCAACTGTGACTTCTTAGAAGACAGTGTAGCTTTTGTTAAAAAGCAGCCTTTGGGGATGTTGTCAGCTCATTTTCACACTCAAAGCTAACAACCAGCACAAAGCTGAGATTTTGATAAGAAATTAATAATTAAAGTCAATGGAGATATTTCTTCCAAGTAGGTGACATCATATTTCTTACTTGAGAGAAAGAGGCAGAGAGAGTTTGATCTATGAGAGAGAGAGAGATTCCTAGCTTCAAACAAACCACAAGATGTTTTTCTCTGGCTAGAGAGAGAGAGAGAGAGGAGAGAGAGAGAGAACAACAGAAATGTGTAGATATTTCTCAGTCAAAACCGTTAAAACAAGTTTTTTGCTATTTGGAGAGAGAGAGAGAGAGAGAGAGAGAGAGAGAGAAGGGAGTTTGTTTACTATAGACAGAGAGAGAGAGAGATAGAAGAGCAGAGAGAGAGAGAGAGAGAGAGAGAAAGAGAGAGAGAGAGCGAGCGACAGAGAGTGGGAAATTGCATTGGCTTGAAAACATGGTGTGATAAAATACAACAATGTAAATAGTGTTACAGGTCATGGAGGTGAAGCAATGCCGAAGCAAGTACAGTTTCCCTCGTTTCGACGGTAAATATACGGTAGATTTAAGAAACTATGTCTTTCTTCTGGTAAACCATCGGCTGAACGTCGAATGGAGTCGTTGGAAGGTAATGTGCGAGGTGGTACGATCTGTTATCACTTGTACCTTCTGCGATACCCTTGGCATACTTCATCGGGGTATACCCTTTCGCAGCGCAATTGGGATAACGACATTTCAGTTTCAATATTATAGTTATGCTATACATATATATACATACATACATGTTAGCATATATGTGTGTGTGTGTGTGTGTGTGTACGCAAGTGAGACATGCAGAGTCCAGCTCTGCCAGATTGCTCATTTGGCATTGCTAAACGGTGTCATTTACACAATTAGAGGGAGGTCCGATTTCGTTTGCAGCCGTTAGCAAATTAAGCGGTTGCGCCTTCCAGGATTTCAGACACGCATCTGAAAGGCGAGATGATTTATTTAGTGTTACTATTACTTCATGAGCGCTTAGTAAAATATTAAACACACCGTTGTTAAATCATTTAGTCTCTCTTCAGAGAAAAGGTTTTTGGAGTCTTATTAAGGTTAAGATTTCCGGATATTCATTGATCATTAGGTAAAATTCCGTCAATTGTCTCAATTATTTTTGTCGTATAATGTGATATAGCATTTTAATACTTTTGAGTTTTGTCATTAGACTTCAATTTTTCTTATTGTCCGTTTCATTTCATTCGTTATGCTTGCTTTTTGATATTAGCATTTTAATATATTCTTAAATTGATATTGTTCAATACTTTGTAGAAAATCTCTGCGGAAAATCTTTTGTTGCGAGAAAACAGTACGTGTTTAATTCAATGATAAATTATCTGTTTTGAATAAAATACCTGGCAGTGTTTTAGTCGCACGACTTCGTTACTTTTGACTTCCAGCCGTATGTTTACCATACGAGCTTGTTTTGCCACGTGTGGTGTTGTTTTCGCCATTCGGAGTTGATTCGGCGCGCCAACTGCCGGGACGGTCGTTTCGGACCACAACATTGTAGCTTCGATTCTTCTCAGATCACCGGATTTCGAGACCCGCCTTCTTTCAGTTGTTGCCGCCTCGAGCCGATTGCCCCAGCAGTCTGCGCCTGGTTCAAAGCCAGCCTGCTGCGTGACTGCCGTGTCCACACCCAGACGTTGCGATCTTCATTCGCGCCCCACAGCCTGCAACGAACAGCAGACATTCCGACCCGCGAATCTGCCGTAATAGCCACCGTTTGTAGCTCACTTAGCGAAAGCAGTCATTTTTGATAACAGCTTAGCGTACGTTGTTATTCTGACGATTCGCCAGGCCCTTTAAAAGGGATCAGGTTGTCTGTTCCACTTGTAGTGTTTAAAGAGTTCGATATTGTGTGGTTGATTTTTGTGTGCTGTTTATCGTAAGCCAGTGGTCGTTTCTTTCTTAAAAGTTTGTATTGTTTATTCAGTTTTTCTTTTATCCTCTGATTCTATTTCAGCTTCGTTGTTAATCTCATTCATGTGACTTGTTAGTACCTTATTTCAGAGTTTAAGAGACTTGTGTATATAGCTGCAAGGCCATAACAATATATATATACAGCATATATACATATACATATACATACATATACATATACATATACATAGCATATACATATATACATATATATTTTACTGTCTATTTGAATTATTAGTTTCGACCTAGGTTTATTTCTTCTCTTCAGTTGCTCATCCTTGTAAAGTAGTGGTGGTGGCTTAGCAGATTTAATATTTTAGCTGTCTTCGATTGCTCAGTTGCGCCTTCATCAGTACTTCGGTGCCCGGTGGCATAAAATAGTTCATAAACGCCAACCGATTTGTATTTGCGTTTAGCCACTCAGTTGTTCGTATTTAAAGGATGAGCAGGTGAGCGAGCGGGTGGAGGAAAGTGTATTATTTTTTGTTTTAGATTATTTCAAAAAGAGTTAAACACGTTTAGAACAGAGCAAAACGTACATTAAATTGTGTTTGAGGCGAATGGAATAAGAAGGGCCAAATAAGAAGTCACTATGAATGATGGCGGCGTAGCGATCAGTTTCAGAGCGGGATTGAGCAAACAGGAATGCGAATGGAAGAAATGAGTTGGTTAGGTCGCTGTTATAGTCTTCAGAAAGCCTATAAACAGATAAACATATCCGCATATTAAGACTTGGGTCCCAGACCGGAAGTGAAAATGTCTTGCGATACGAAATAAAAATCAGTTATGACTTAAAAGAACTAATTAAGCTATCAACGATTTTTATTCATATCACAAAGACATTTTTCACTTCAGCTCACAGAGTTGTCTTAATATCTGGATATGACATCTGAACGTTTTCATAAGAGCTTCTGAAGAGATTCCTGCCCCTTCATCGCCTCAATTTATTCTTGTAACTCATTTCTTCCATTCCACGAGATTTTCCACCTCATTTGCTCCAGAGTATCAAGAACTGATCACTTCTCTGCCCGCCATCATTCATAGTGACTCTTATTTTGGCCCTTCTTGGATTCCATTCACCCTCAGTACCTTAATTCATGCTAAAATGAGCTTTGAATTTTATCCTGTTCTAAACGTGTTTAAACTCTTTTTTAAATGTCTAAAACTTAAAAAAAAAATAATAATACACTCCACTCCACCCACTCACTCACTACTCCTTATCTTACCCAGCAACTTTTTTTCATCCTTTAAATACGAACAACTAGTGAGAAACAAGGCGCCCAAAAATCACAAATACGTTGGTTGGCGTTTATGAAACTGGCCTATGCCACCAGGCACCAGAGCCCTTGAAAATAGAGAGGCCTGCAATGATAAGATGTTGACGGGAATAACAGGCCTGGTGTGGACCTCTGACCTGATAACTCCAATCGAGGCGAATACCCAAAAATGACAAATCTGCTAAGCCCTTTTTTTTCACTACTTACTAAGGTTCAGTGAATACAGCTGGGGGAAAATGAATACAACAGTAGGAACTGTTTATATAGGTCAAGTATAGTTCGATAGACGAGTAAATATATATATATATATATATATATATATATATATATATATATATATATAGTATATATATATATATATATATATATATATATATATATATTGTTATAGGCCCATGCCCATCAAACATACAGACAAGTCTCTTAAAATACAAATATGTCACTAACGACCAAGTCCAATAGGTGGAATGGCTGCAACAGAGTGTGCAGAGATGAATCAAGGAGGATAAAGAAAACTGAAAATAAAACCTTAATATTTAACACAAACTTTTAGAAAGAAATGACCACTGAGCCTCTTACAAAATACATTAAATAAAATACAAAAATCAACCAATAATTGAAAACATCGAATAACAAACACACTTACAATTCAAATTAAGACAGACTATACAATTACACTTTAAAGAGAGCGCCTGAAAGTAATAGGAATGTCGAAAAGTCAGAATAACCTAACTTATTACACACTAAAATATTTATCAAAAAAATAAACTGCTTCCTAAGTGGTTTCTAAACGGTGGCAGTGGCTAACACAGCCTTCAATTCACGGGTCGAGGGGAATAATATATATTCCTAAGACCTTACCAAACAAGGGCGCAGACTGGAAGAAAGAATCACTTTAACGTCGCAAGACAATCAATGACACGGCCGTCCTGACAGGTAATCACACCTTACCAGTTGGCAGAGGTCCCCTTGGCAAAATAACTGAACCACAAGCAGACTGTAGAACAATCAATCTCTCAAAGGAGGACAGCAGCAGCAATCGAAGAAAGGCAGATCTCGAAATCCAGTGATAACCTAAAATAAGCCGGGCAGCCCTGGCAATGTTAATGGTCCAGAAACGACTGACTCAGTCCCGGCGAGACAGCGCCGAATACAGCTCCGGATGAGAAGCCAACACCACACGTGAAAATAAAACAAGCTCATTGTAATTAAAACTATACAACAAGTCAGAAATGTTGGGGAGGAGGAAACAGGGTCATTACGTTCCAAAAAAATAATTACTGCCAAAGTGACTTATTCAAAACAAATTAATTTATGTTAAATTAAACACATACTGACACCTCCTCACCCAACAAAAAAAAATTTTCCACAAGAAAATTTTTCTACAAAGTATTGAACTTAACTCATAATTTAAAGAAATATATTAAAATGCTAATATCAAAAGCAAACATAGCACTAATCTATAAGGAAATAAAAATAGGACAATAAGAAAAATTAAAGTCTAATGACAAACTCAAAAGGATTAAAACACTATATCACATTGCCGGTAAAATAGATTAGAGATAAAGCAAAAATTTTACCACTTTCAATACAGTCAATAGATATCAAATCTTAACCTTAATACTAAGACTCAAAGCTAATACAGATATAATTCTGAGAAAGAGAGATTCGTGTGTTTAACGGCAGTGGGGCAATAACGCTAAGCCTTCTATAGATAGCAAGTAGCTTTTTCATAAGTGACTTGTTCATCTCACCTTCAGATGCATTGTTAATCACAAATCCTGGAAGGCAGCGCTTGAGGCGACTAGCAACGCACAAACGGAAATCGAGTTTTCCCTCTAATTGTGTAAATGACACCATTTTGTAATGTAAATGGTATAATCTGGCAAAGAATGAGATTCTACATAATCTCACACCCAAACCCACACACACACACACACACACACACATATATATATATATATATATATATATATATATATATATATATATATATATATATAATCATGAAGCTACAAATGTCGTTTAATACCCAATTCACGCTACGTGAGGAATACCCCCGATGGGGAATTATCACCAAAGGGGAATTATCACCAAAGGGGAATTTTTAAAGTGATAACTGGATCAGTACCGGTGGTCTCGGTCCCTCGACACACGGTACCTTCCAACGACTCCATTCGACGTTCAAACCATTGAGCCACCAAGAGAGGTATAAGTTACTGCCAAATCTGCTGTACTTGTTTACCTCGTCGAGAGCGGGGAACGGCTTCTGGCTCGCATTAACCCACTTCCACCATGATAGCACACTGCGCCATCGGAACACGCAGCCCTATTGTGAAATTTTTATCACCGTAGACTTATATACGAAGTTAAGTACAGTTTCCCGCCTTCTCTCGCTCGCTCTCTCTCTCTCTCTCTCTCTCTCTCTCTCTCTGTCCCGGGTAAAGAGCAAACCCTTTCTCTCTCTCTCTCTCTCTCTCTCTCTCTCTCTCCAAATAGCAAAAACATTTTAACGGTTTTGTTTGAAATCTACGCATTTCTGTTTGTTCTCTCTCTCTCTCTCTCTCTCTCTCTAGCCAGAGAAAAAACATCTTAATGGTTTTGTTTGAAGCCTAGGGATCTCTCTCTCTCTCTCTCTCTAGCCATAGATCAAAAACTCTCTCTCTCTCTCTCTCTCCAAAGAGCAAAAGCATCTGGGGTATCACCTCGCAAAATTGAAAAAGTATCTATCCAGTTGAAGTAATTATTAATTTTCTTATCAAAATCTCAAGCAGTGATGAATTCTTTAGTTTGTTAAGCTTGGAATATTTGAAATAAGGCTGAATGGTAACATCCCAAAAGGCTGCTTTTAACTAAAAGCTACACTACTATCTCTTCTAAAGTCTAGTTGGTTTCTGCTAGTCACGGGTCCCAGTTTACAAAAAAAAATCTAACAGCTCATAACGTTTTGCTGCTCGATACAGAATATACATACCAGGAAGCTTACCTAAATTGTTTTTAAAATCTAAATTTTAATCTTCACATGAAACTAATCCGAATATTTGACTGAAACCCACAAAAGAACTTGGCGTAACAACTTTCAGCCTGACATAAAAACAAACAGAAGTTCTATACACAATGGTATGTACACGCAGCAGCATCCGGTTACCTTCGTTTTCGATGCAGATGAACTTGTGGCTTCCAAAGACCAAAAATGGTAGAAAGCGACGATCACTGACCAGGTCGCACAGGATTTCAATCTAGTAGAGAGTAGAGACGGCACAACTTGAATAAGGAAAAATCTTTCATGTGTGTGTACAGTAGATCTATCCAAATGGAATGTGATTTTGATCAGCTGTTAACGTGTCAGTGGTCTGGTTAAACTATTTTAATGATAATACTGACACGAAACTCATCCAATAATAAAGATATTCGTCAAAAACCCTCTTGCAATCATTTGATATGCGTCCAGTACCATGCTCCAAAAATTCATGCCTCAATTTGCATATTGGGGAGGAATAATTACTTCAGATGTGAACAACGTATAATAATCATTGCATAAAACGATATACACATGGGCATTATTGTAAGTTATATATTCCGTTTAGGTAAAAGGACGATTTCACGCAAGGGAACATGTTTCATGGTCATTTAACATGTGCATATAACCTGAGTTCTCATATCAGAATATGAATCATGTACGCGCGCACCTCTACCGAATATAATTTACTGAACAGTACAGTTTTTATAAGAAAATCCAAATCTGAAGCGAAGAAAATTCAAGAGGGTCACTTGAAGTGGAGCTGAATTAATACTGTTTCGATAAGAAGAGCGGCCCATTTCCCTACGATCAGGGGACTGGAAACGCCATCGATAATAAATTATACACACACACACACACACACATATATATATATATATATATATATATATATATATATATATATATATATATATATATATATATAGTGTATATATACATATAGCATGAATATATATATATATATATATATATATATATATATATATATATATATATATATATATATATATATATATATATATATATATATAATATATAATATATATAAATATATATATATATATATGTGTATATATACATATATGTATACATTGTTTGTGTATATATATGTATATATAGATAGATAGATAGATAGATAGATAGATAGATAGACAGACAGACGGATAGATAGCTTCACTGCTTCCATGCACGAAATGAGGGAGTGAATGAACGAACAGGAAAACGAGTGAGTGATTCTTTCTTCGAATGAGTGAGTGATTCTGAGTTTAGTTTCTGCAAACAAGTTCATAAAACGAAAAGCAACAAATATACTTTCATAGCACTTGAAATGCAGAAACAAATAATATCCAAGTCTACAAATCTACAATATAGCTTCAAAAGAATATCTGATAACATTTTCTCAAAACCTTTAGGAAAAATCACAAAAATGAAATGGGCATACAGTATTTCTCCTACAAAAAAAAGAAACAGGCAATAATGTGCACACACACACACTACTAAAATTCTACTTATTTAAAAGCTACAATGTTAAGCAATCACTCCTATTATCTTCCAGTCAAAAGAAAAAACTGAGAAATATTCAGCGCTATAGTCATGATTCTCGTGGTTGCATAATTTACTTCACATGAGTTATTGCAGTTAATGTCCTCGCACATTTTTGTATAATATTATGGTCTGGAAAAAACAAAAACTGAAACCCTGAAGCTTTACAGCTCTTGAAAAGCACTTAATGCAAAGCAACTTTTATGTGAAACATTAATTTACATCCTGTTTCATCGCATCGTAACTTAGACCTCTGACCGACAAATCTAAACTTATCTTTTGTAAACTGGCTCTTACTACGCGATATAAGCCCATTACAGAAACAAGAAAAGTTTACAAGACCTCATAACTTATCACATAATCATAAGACCTATATACATCATTACCCATCCGGTATTCATCACTCATCTCTCCACAGCTGTACCGTGCCAGACAGCGCCTGCGCTAGACTAACCATACATTCAAACTAGCACTGTGCCTATACTTTTATTCCATTAAACTACTAAAATGCGACAGGCAATAATATATTTACATTAACCATCTATAAAGCACGATACAAGATTATATCTACACTAACCCAGTTAAAATGAATTTCACTTCAGTACGGTAGCCACCCTCGACATAAGAAAAAATACTAAGTCTCAGTCTACTGTACATTTTGAATTAATGTTTAGGTCTTGTAGGCTTAGTTTGGAAAATATACACAGGTCCTTCGATATGAATTTTTTTAAATTCAATAACAATGTCCTCTCAGAACTTTCCAATGCCGAGAAGTCACGCTTCTAACTGAACGCAGTTCACAAACCAATAATAATAATACACACACAATAATAATAATAATACACAATAATAATAATAAAAATAATAATAATAATAAAGTGGCAGTGGAACCGTGAGCATTGTCTTCGCCATTCCGGCAGTTTTTCGATATACCGTAGTATGCAAAATATTTCTATCTGACTGTCAGATTTTAGAAAGATTCAACAACGGTTACAAAACGTCTGTTACATAAATCGATACAAATGTTATGCACTGTAACGTGTCAGACTTGAAAATAATACCTCTGAATCTCATCTCGATCTGTATGCTCAAGAGTGGTGACATAATGCCGTTTTTCTCTACTGTCTCCCTAAACAGCACGCTCTGATCAACAATTTTTGTCCTGGCAAACCAACTTCTCGCGTTGCACAAACCTGCGTATGGTTACCGGTGTTTGTTTTAAGTCACAGAAAGTCGGATGATTACCTGGCGTGTTTGTTTACAAGTTTTAACATAAACCTTGGTAAACGCTACTCAAATCTTCTCACTCTGATTGGTGCAAAAAATATACACAGCGATATTATTGTTCTTACCATTATGGAGCGCAGGCACACCAACCTCGTCTCTTCAGAATTTGAACGTCTCCATCTGAAAAGAACGTTATATATACAGAAATGTTTTAGTGAATGACGCTGCTGGTTGAAATACAGTATTTCAAAGCATAAATTATCTTTTCTACAATTTCCGTCCATTTCTATACCTGTGTTTTTATAAAATTACATTCTCTGCAATTGATGTATACATAAGATTATCATTCCATTCTTCAGAATAATACTTTTCTTTTCTACACAAAAATACCGAGAAAATTCTTTAAAAAATATATAGTGTATGTTTTCTACTAAAGTAAATAATTGAATCTTACAACAACCGATACCCTTTCAAAATCGGAGGCTCCCAATACAAAAAAAGTTAGACAAATAATACCCACATATTTTCAAATCATATAAAAAATACACTTCCACTTTTATCAGTACAAAAATAATGAGAAAAACCGAACAATCAACAATGTCCCCGATGCAACGGATATAGAGGAGAGAAGAGAAATTTCTAGACGAAAACTGAACATGTTAGATGAATGAGATGTAGATATAATAATTATATTTGCAGTTTACGGTATGAACTAACCTCTTACCAGACAGTCATGTCTTGGAAAATAAATACGTACACTGTCATGCAACTTTAATCGCATCAAATGATTTATGTCATTGTTGAAATGTCTGATGGTTCAGAAGCAGTATATATACGTATAGATTTTTGCGAGACCCTAACAATGCAGATAAAGTTAAGCGCGAATCAACCCATATATTCTGTTCTATCTTGAGCTGAACCAAACGCCTTTGAAATAAAATAGATTAAACGTAATCCCATACAAGGAATACAAGAGAAAAGGGGAAAACCTCTAGAGGGACAAAGGGTCAGATAAACAAACAGGAAAACAGATGAACTGCTTATGACCTTGAACTTGATCATATATTAGAGGTGAAGACCAAATTAGGTCTGACTTTGTGCTGAAGCAATAAACAAATTTTCAACAATTCTCAAATGCAATCAAACTTAGAAGGATGAAAGGCAAAAATGATAAATTTCCTGATAGACAGAAGGGGGAGTACACAAGTACAGCAAAGCGACTGACCAAACGACGCTGAAAATCACACTAAATATGAAGACAGGTAAAAGAGGAGTGTGGCTGTGACTTTCGTCATGTTTTCAATGGGGCCATCCTTTACAAAGGGAAACAGGACATTGTAAAGACGGGACTAACAGATAAATAAACTGCAAACTATGGAGACAATCCAGCAGACCACATCAAACAAAATTAGAAAGGAGGAAGAGCAAGCACAACAAATCACTCAGACAGGAGACCGATCTCCCATTTTTTTTATAAGGGAATACTGTGTGACCACATATGGATGGACTATATCTCCTACAAAAACACGGAATAGGGGAGAGAGAGAGAGAGAGAGAGAGAGAGAGAGAGAGAGAGAGAGAGAATGATGCCTTCTCATTAAAATAGTGTACTGAAAACAATAACGGTTTATTTAAATATAAAAGAACAAACTCTCTTCTTGTACCCTCCTTACTCTCTCTCTCTCTCTCTCTCTCTCTCTCTCTCTCTCTCTCTCTCTCTCCAGCCTCATTTATCACTCTGCATTTACTTTATTACGCTGGATTATATGTTAGGGGAAAAGAAGAAACCATTTTTGAAAATATGCATGAACGAGCTAAAAGGAATATTTAGGCTGGCGGGTAATGCTTATAAAAGTATACCTCGAAACTCGTATTATATACCTGGAAGAAAAAAACAAGTCCGAGGTATTATTCTAATTCTAAGAAGAAACATATGATGGGAATTAATTAAACTGTTCGTAAGATAGATAAAATATATCGTAGCTATCTGATATTCATCACTGGCCACTCAGCAATACTTTACATCAGCGAGACTTACTGTAGAGGCTTGGTCGCCTACTGTTAAACTTAGTGTTTGTCTTTCCCAAATGCTGACTTAAATGAACTGCCATATACTTTAAAGCGATCGTCTTCTTCCAGGGCTATAAACCATGCCATCAGATCTGAAACTAAGCTTCCCAACAGATAAATGTAATGATTCTGAACACTTGTGCCCTTATTATTAGCAATGTCACTAATAAGTCTGTAAGGCCTGTTCTTAAACGCCACCCTAGCTATTGGACAACTGAGCAGAATTAACACAGAGACACTCTTCAGTCATGCTGATCTTTGTAGAAATCCACAGGCAAGAATATTTGGTATATAGGTAAACTGACTAGAGTTGTAGAACAGGGTTCAGGAAGAGAAGGAAGAAGCTTATCAAGCTTCTGGAAATTATATGCAAAGAAAGGAAGACAGACTGTGTTGCATAGCGCTAATCTACTAGTTATTAAATGTTTCAAGATTTCAGCATTCATAATAATATCCTCTAGCTACAATGTCACAGTACGTTATATTAAACTTTCCAAACAGTAAATCTTGACTACAACTATCAATCAACTATGATGACAACTGCTCAAGGCAACATTTATGTCTACTCATGGTCCTATTAATGGTGTCAATCAAAAATGAACCTTAAAATGAAACTCACATCAAAGAAGGAAAAAAGGTTGAGGCTTGTACAACAATTTTACAGGCAAATATGGGAATTAACATTAAAGAAATTTCAGTGTACAAACGATTATGATTTTTCACAAAACCTGTTTTATTTACAAATTATTTTCTGGAATATCACCAGAATTATTAAGAACATAACGTGTTAATTAAGAGAAAGAAAGACAAACAGAGAGAGAGAGAGAGAGAGAGAGAGAGAGAGAGAGAGAGAGAGAGAGAGAGAGAGAGAGAGTGAATAATAATAAGTAATAAGAGTTTGTTTCCATTAGGGCAGTATGAAACATCAAGTGCCATTATTATTATCTAAATAAACATAGAACTCGTCAAACAAATTAACTATTCCATTGAAAATGCAGCATTAAACAGCACTAATTATACTTCTCCTTGCTTCACAACCTGGTCAACTACCTGGATGTTCGTAATCCACTAACTTCCTTTATTCTCGTAAGACTACATATCGACTTATATACTAACGCCTTTCATGACCGCACCACGATCGCAGCGAGTGATAAACCAACACTCGACATGGCAACGCCCCCACCCCCCGCGCTCCAAACGTCCATAAATCAAGTCTCTCCTCCCAAATCCCCAGTCCCACTTTTCTTCTCCCCCCACCCCTCACGTCATGTGTGCAGGGACACTCCTCCAAGTCCCAAAATACGTCCTATAGTGTTAAATAGATTTATGTTGACTTATGGATGGCCGTGAAAGCTGATCTCTCTCTCTCTCTCTCTCTCTCTCTCTCTGTGCTGAGTTGGTTGCAATTGTACGGAAGATGAACCAGTTTACCATAAATAGATTTGCCATCATCGAGGGAGGTATAAGAAAAAAGCATGGGGTAGTCCATATCACATGGGAGGTGCGGAGGTCCACACCAGGCCTACAGTGACACAAACCAGTTATATTGTAAGCCGATAAACGAACAAGGGTAGGCGTTGCTAGGCTGGTAATGAAATCCCACGAATGTCTGCAGAGGCGCCAGACCGTCGAAGAAACTGATCGGAAGGGTTGCAGAGTCCTCAGAGACGGAGGCGTTTAACGCAAAATTTGTTGTTAATCACCTTCTCTCTGAGATACGAAGACGGAAGAGGGACCCCCATCCCCCCAAAAAAACGAGCCTTTACAAGTTTATTATGCAGGAGGTATAAATCAAGAGACAATTCTTGTATATTTTGTCAAGAGATAACGGCATCCAGTTTCATAGACTCATGTTGGAGTTTCCTGCTTGCTTCACACCTAACGATCCCCGTGTCAATATCAGCGTTAGCTTATTAGACCAACACTTCGTTACCATCCTCAAAAAATCCTGTTTAAACCACTCTTGGCGAAGAGTGGCCTCTTTGGCAGTTGGGGGAGTTTCTTTCCTTGGTCGCTTGGAAAGGGACTCCGGTTCAACTGTATTTCATTCTCACCACATCCCCGTTTTAACTACATACTTCCATTTTATATACGGTTCCAATTACTACCCGGCGTCGACGACCATAGCCGTGTGACGCCAGTCTATACATATCAATCAATTAATTAATCACACTAATAACCCAATTCCCTTTTCCTCTTACACGATATATATCAGCTTGTTTCAACTTTTTTATATCATTTCACTTTTACTGTTTCAGTGCATAACTCAAGTAAGTTCTTCCAATCCTGGCCTTTTCCAGTTCCCCACCACCTCCCACTTCCACTTTCCAGGCATCTCGCTTCTCCTGGCGCCAAGGAATTCCCGTTTCTGAGGAAGAAATTTTATTTTAAAATTAGGCAGTGTCGTAACTGCCTTGACAATGAGCTTGAAGAATATATTAGTAGCACACTTTAATAACTAGGGTAGTGAAAGTGAAATACGTGGAGCAATGACATTCACGTTAATTTTTAATTGTCCAACTAAAGGCAGTATGTTTTTTCTCTACTGAATAATACACATATACACAATTATATTTATATATATAAATAAATATTTATATGCATATACATAAAATATGATGTATGTATACTGTATGTATATATATATATATATATATATATATATATACACTATATATATATATATGTATATATATATACATATATATAGAGTCTTTGCTATAAACCTTTATCTCCTTTAGAGGGAGGAGCACCAGAAGGTCAAAAGCCTCACGGCTTCTCTAAAAGTCTTGCAAGATGAAGTTGCTGGCCAATGCCCTTTCTTGGCTCCAGCAGACACTGGTATCCACTTAAAATGGGTAGACTGGTGGGCAACTGGCCAAGAGCTATCCACTGACCTAGCAAAAGGGAGTCAAGAATTCGTGACTCAGCCCGTCACCCACTTTGGCTGACTGCACCTTCCAACTTCTGGCCATTAAGCAACAGTGGGTCTGGTCAATACATGGAATGACAATTCTTTCAACAACATCGGTAATTCCGTTACATTTAACTCTTGAGCAATTCACAAGAAAAGTTCGAAAAAGAAAAAAAACTCACGAAAAAAGTAGCACTTTTATTGCATGACGATCAGGCAGGCAGAGAGAGAGAGAGAGAGAGAGAGAGAGAGAGAGAGAGAGAGAGAGCAGACCACAATGGCAAATTCTCAATCAGTCGTATCAAAATACTAATCTATATTAAGGGGATTGAGAATTCATGCTTTACTCATGGCCCTCCCTTTTATCTGTCATGCTCCCCTGTATACCAGAAGATGTGTGTGGGGGGATGGAGGAAGTGCCGGATGAAAGACTCCCACACAAGGCAATCAATCACTCTCAACCAATCAACTGAGTGAGAATATCCAATCCTCCAATCTTCGTCTGAAGAACGGCTCTAACGGCTTACAGTTAAGATTTTTTCCATTAGCCAAACCCAACTCTCGGCTATTCCAATTTTTTATCAGAGAAACTTCTCTAGTTTAATTGGCTTCTTACTCTTTCCCGGCTTTATATTTTCATGTCGCTGTTAAAAATAAATAATTGTCATCACTCGGCATGGATTAAAGGGAATATATGATAGAAATTATCTGTTTGGTATATACCATTACCCTTGTCACTGTCGTTCCTTCATGTAGATAGATCATTACTCTCTGACTCTACGCATGTATAATTCTTCAACTGTAAAATACTCAAGATATATAATTATGGCACAGTAAGAATGGGGGCAGGCACTTTTACAGTTCCTCTGTACACAGATGGCAGAACGATTGATAAGGGAAGCATTAGGTTTTCTTGAAATAAGTGGCTGATGTTTCTCAATATGGAAAAATTAATTTATATTGGAAGTTTGAAAGTAAAGGAGAAAGATGTAGTGGCATACAGGCTCTAGGAAAAAAGCTTATGAGAGAATCAATAGAAGCAATGCGAAGAGCGTTAAAGAATGTTTGCTTTCAAAGTCTGAGCTCATGAAAGCAAGTCAAGGTTTTATGATGAATATGAAGGGAGATTCAGATTATGGATATCAGTGATTACATTGTGTAGAAGTGGGCCTGGGCAACAGGATGTTATATCTCCTGGCTATCTAATACCTTCATGTGTAAAGGAAGTAATTCTCTTCGGGTAAATAGATTACCTACCCATGAACAGCAAGTTAACTAAACACCGAAAAATGTAAACATTATAAAACATCAACAAACGAGGATATAATGCATTAATGTTGCGGAAAACTGCACAGCTAACAAATGAGATATGGGGAAAATATTTCCAAAGTTATCATCATGTAAGTGAAGTAAAATCTACTTCATTTAAAATATAAAATATGTTCATTTATTGATGTCATAATCTTGACAAAATCTTCATCTGGGAAACAAAGAAACAGAAAAGTCAGAACTTCCAGAACAAGAGAAATGCCTTCTGCAGAATTGAACAAATATTCATAAACTGGAAAGTTCTAATGACGCCACTGACCTCAACATTATTCATTTCTAAATCCACGGAAGGACATAAACAAAAGATGATCTTCTGCATGTTTCCCCAAGAAGTAATATGGAGAGAATTTGTACTCTTGGCCGTAAAACCATTATATATATATATATATATATATATATATATATATATATATATATATATATATATATATATATATATATATGTGTGTGTGTGTGTGTGTATGTATATATATAATATATATATATATATATATATATATATATATATATATATATATATATATATATAAAATATATATATATATATATATATATATATATATATATATATATATATATATATATATATATAAATCAGATGTACAATATTCGGTGGCGATAGCATGTAGGAAACGATCCTAGGAACATGAAGTAATAAAAGTTACTTTGTATAGTCGACTTGCCCCTCTCTCTCTCTCTCTCTCTCTCTCTCTCTCTCTCTCTCTCTCTCTCTCTCTCCCTCTCTCTCTCTCTCTCTCTCGAATAATAATAATAATAATAATAATAATACTAAAAGCATTTCTCACGTTATTTCATGATTAAAAGTAAGATGTGAAAATGCTTTTTGTCATCCTCAGATTAGTCAAGTGCATTAGAGATACACTGAAATCAAATTCTATATGTATTTTCGCTTAGTTAATCCATTCTTCTCAAGTGTCTTACACAAATAAAGCAATTTTAATCGACCATAAACAAATGCAGCAAGTCGAATGACATGTTTCCTCTAAGGCTTTCTTTTAAAACAAAATCGAACCAAGAATGTTTTGGACACAACACTATTCCAGCCCCGCAGGCACTTGAGTAGCAATCACGGAACCGAACAGGATTAGGCCCTAAATTGGTTTATGGAGGTCCGCTTCGTTAAGCTGCCTTTGTTTTCCTCCAAAACATCACTCAACTGAATTACTTAGCGTTTTTTAAATCAATAAAGTGATTACTGTTAATAGAGAGTAATCAATTAATGATTTACAGGAAAATTCATCACGTTTTATAAGGGATTCCCACTTTAAAAATATAAAATGGCCATGAATATCCAAGTACGATAATATGTAAGGAAATAAATAGATTTATATATTAATACAGAGAGACAGAGCAATATTACCTTTATCCGTTAGGTTTTTCACTTATCTGGAATGTGAGGGTGGTGGAAAAGTATAAAATCTGGAATGAGAGGAAGGGTGGAAGAGAGGCAAAGTTCTGAGGAGGGTCATGTTTCGGATTTTCTTGTGCACAGGCCCTTCAGCCAAGATTTAAAGTCTGTTCCTGTAGGATCTCATCCTTCTTCCGGCTTGAGTCCAGGACGAAGCGTTGGCAACGCTGCCATTGGCATCCGAATTTCCTTCAACGGTCCACCCGGAAACTTTGGTCCAAGTTAGTTTTCATCTACTTTCAAAAGGATTTTTTGTTCGAGTGTTTTGTCACACTGTCAAGTTTTATATTGAATATTCGACTCTTTCTGGTCCTGTTTCAACTGCGGTTTTGCTACATTTCAAGTTAATTGTCAGTCGTGTGAAAGCCGTTCCCCCTCCCCCCCCTTCTCTCTCTCTCTCTCTCTCTCTCTCTCTCTCTCTCTCTCTCTCTCTCCTGTTATATAATGCAAAACCAGTTATCAGTAATGAAACCTCCTGTTGGTTGCAAAGTCACTGGTTAGTGTATGTTTACAATTGGCCTTTCAGTTGTAACTAGTGATTTCAATAATTTTACCGGTTCCTGTTTCAGCGGAATTATTTTCACACTAGTAGCCCTACACACACACACACATATACAGTATATATAATATATATATATATATATATATATATATATATATATATATATATATATATATATATATATATATATATATATATATGCTTGAAAAATCACAGTAGATGCACGTGACTTCAGTGTATAAGCAAATCCCACAGGAAAAGACGGGCGAAGTTCGAGTATAGCGCTTTCACGATGGTCAATAAACGTGAAAGCGCTTGGTACTGAACTTCTGCCTGTCTTTTTCCTGTGGGATTTGCTTATATATATATATATATTTTTTTTTTCATGATGTTGCCTTGTAATACGTATATCCTCCTATAATTTTGACATATTTACTTTTTTCATGTGTTATGTCTAATGATAATGATCGTTGAAGTGTCATATTTAGTTTGGCATCAGATCTCAAAAGAACTAATGATTAAATAACTTAGTAGCGTAATTTAGAATTGATAATACAATTTTAATAGTAACTTTGTTTAGAATCTTTCTTGGTAAAAGCGTAGTATATGAACACGTGTGTGTCCAGTAAAGACTTGTTTCATTTCAGTTGTCGTCAGTTGAGATAAGAGAGAACGCTTTGTTTTGGATTAGTGATGACAGATTTGGAAAACAAATGCCGATTCGTCCCATATGGGCTCAAGACGAGTGTTTTCATGTTGTTACATGCATTGTTCGAGTCACGTACGCCACTTTGAGAGAAAAATACGTGTCTTGATCAGTTACGCCATGTTTTGTAAGATTGCGTTCAAAACGTTTTGCTGAGATGACGTCATTTTCCTTCTAGAAGTTTCTCCATTGTATCTCGCACCAAAATGCTTTAATGACGTCATCTCCTGCTTCTAGAACTTTTTGTATCTCGCACCCAAAATGCTTTAATGACATCATGTAATTGTTTCACGTGTTACTGGAATTCTAAAAATTTGTTTCATTCTGATTTCAGAGAACAGTTGATTTGGTTCCCTCTCTCTCGTTCTTAGAAAGGGATTACTTTTAAAGTAGTGTTTGTGGTCACGTATTGCATTAACTTTGAGATCTGAATCTAGTAAAGTTATTTAGTTTCTAACGGCGCCTGGTAAAAAAGTGTGTTTTGTGGTAACGCAGCTGCAGCAAGTGATTTACAGAGGTTTTCGCAAGTTTGTGTAAGGTAACGTGAATTTTACTTATTAATACCATGGTTTGATAAGTTAGGAAATTGTGCCTGAGTGAAAATTATTATTAATAAATTTTTCAGATTGTGAATTCTAATTATAAACTTTGGATTTAAAAATAAATTTTTGTATTTAATGTTTTTTAGAAAAACAGTGTTTCATTTATTGATCACCAGTGAATAGGATTGATTGTGTGTGCATAAGGCAAAGTGATAAACATGTTTTGTTCTTTTAGTTTTGCTAAAGTGAATTAAGACCAGGGAAACAGAGTTTTTTGATGGAGTGATGCCCTTCTACTCTAGAATATTTCTAGTTTAATTTTTGATACCTCACACATATTCTGATAGACTTAGTTTGATTTTTCATGTAATAAATAAGTTTTTCTTAAGGGATCACTGTTACCTTTAGAGTACTCAGTCGTAATAATTAATGTTATGAGAGTTCAGGTATCTGGCTGAAGTGAGGTATATTTTTGAATCTTGAGATTAGTTGTGTAATAACCAGGTACTTGATACGCATCGTGACAATATATATATATATATATATATATATATATATATATATATATATATATATATATATATATATATATATATATATATATATATATATATATATTCAACTGCAATATTAGATTATTCTACAAGGCGTATAACTATTTACATGGGAAATATGCATAAATATTCGGCTCTTAATTTGAAAACCTAAATACGCAGAGAATAACTTAAAATCAATCGGAATTTCCTACATTCTAAATGACTAGAAAGACTTCTTAGAATAGAGAGCTGTCTATGCGAATTCACGCCCTTTTTCATCCTAGCAAAAACATTTTCCCTAAAAATCACTGTTTCAGTGTAAATCAATAACAGTTTTCATTCCACAAACCGATCAGGTTGGACGATATAAGTCCAGAGGGCCACACTAGGCCTATGTTCCTTCAACCAACCAGAAGTTATTCCAGAATCATCCTCAAACCCACTGCGAAGTTTGAAAAGACTGTTGAGAAAACTGATAAATGGATTCAAAATGAGCCTCGTAACCAAGTCTGAAATTTCCCTAGTACTATTCAGTCACAAAATAAATCTTGAAATTATAAAAGAAATTCCGCAAGTATCTCAAATTCGTCCCAAAAACAACAATTGTAAAAAATAAAAAAATTAAATAAAAGTGCAAAGTTAACGGCAATCCTTCATGAAACAAAAGAAGATTGACAGAAGCTTGCAACAAGCATTAGGGGGCCAGTGCAGGTGTCAAAGGGTCAGAATATGGCTCCTGAGGCAACAAAGTCAACAATACCACTAACACCAGGAACTTTGTCCATGCAAAGTCGCCACTGAAGCTGTACTGAGCCAAACGAAAAATGTGTTATACGACAGATGAACAACAATGGATTTATTTCCGTAAAACTGGAACATGCTTCGTGCTAGGCGTTGTTTCAACAGAGAGAGAGAGAGAGAGAGAGAGAGAGAGAGAGAGAGAGAGAGAGAGAGAGAGAGAGAGAGGTAACGGACGGAAGTCATCAGGAATTAGTCGAAACCTGCAACATCTTAAACCTATTAAATACGGGATTGGTTTCGACGAAATAAAATAACTATTCAGACACACACACACACACACACACACACACACTCTCTCTCTCTCTCTCTCTCTCTAATAACTGCCGAAAATGAGTAAATGGGGGTGTGATACCCCACCTTTAATCCAAAAATTACAGCAACACATCTATTCAACTCCCCTTAACCTCCTTTTAAAGACAAGAACGGATATTTTTTACAATAATAAAAAGCTGCCCAAGAGTTTTGCAATTCAACCCCAGGTGTCAAAGTGAAGGTACAATCAAGATCCAAGTAGACTGGATCGTGGGTAAACAACAACAACTAAATATATACAACAAAATATGATTAAAATAAAATAGAGATTTAAATAGCTTTAACTCGGTGGTTAGCCTATCCACAAACTCTCGCCAGTGCAGCGGGTCAAGTCACTGACGAAAGCTAAGTTAAAGGGAAAGACCGTCGTGACGCAAAAGTGACCTTTTATAAAGAACAATAATAATAAATGAATACGAAACTAAACCTGTTTACCGCCTCCAATCGAAATTGATACAAGATGTAAGGGTTGTGGTCAAAAGCAGAGGCAAGGCGTCTGACAGCTATGTACGGAGCTACGATAATCATCCTGTTAAACATTGTTTGGTGACAAGTCCAAAGCAGGACTATTATACCCCTTTAATAAGTCAAGTTACAGGGCAGTGACCTGTAAGGCAACGTAATTTAACCTAACCAACTAACAAGTCAACTAACCATGTCTCGAAGACATAGGCCTGGCTTGGCTTAGCCCAGGAATGTCGTCAAGCAGAAAACCAATGGATTAATCAACCACTGCAATAAATGGATGTCTAAACACATTTCATCTGAATATCAAATTTAATACCTAAACACGAAACTACTGCCTAATTAAACAAAAACAAACAATAGGTCAACCAACCCTGTCGCTGAAACGTAGGCCTCGGCTTCGACTTAGCCAAGATACGTCAGTAAACATGAAAACCAATGGACACACCATACTCGGATTATTCAATAACGCAAGAATAACGACAAGTAAATGGCTCTCTATGTATATATTACAATTTCGAAGCCTTAAATTTAATATTTAAACTCGAAAAAGTACAACTAAAAATATCTAACAAACCAAGAGGTTACTCAATCCTGCCTGGGAAACATAGGCCTAGGGTTTGTCTTACCCGCCATGATACGTCATTAACCACAAACCCAATGGACAACATTCCCCATTATCAATAACGACAAGTAAATGATCTACAATTTAACAATTCAAATTTAACGTTTTCAACATGAAAATGCAGCTGAATGAACGTATCCAGATCCTGACCTTTTTCAACGAAGGACCAAACACTGATTTCACGGAAGCCATGATGACGTCATCTTACAGCACTCGATAACCTTTTATTTATCTTTTAACACAGATCAGTTAAGCTTTCTGAATTTTCTAAAACAATTACCGACAGGAATTACGCTTCCAAGTTCGCTAATTACACACGAAATTAGCAGGACGACCGCAAGTACACGTGCGCGCGGGCACACACACATACACACACACGACAACAGACTCACTACGAAGAAAGTAGACACGTCGTACATCTGGCACGTCACCTGCCACCACCCTCCGTTTAACAAAAGTCAGTCGTTAACTTTTCAAATCATTTACTTTTACAATAATTATGTTTAAATAATTACATGTATATTGTATTATAGTATATCATAAATTAATCTTTTCACTCTATTTCTTATATTTTTTTCATATAAATTCGTCGTTTTATTTATCTGGAGACTTTGTAATTTAACTAACGGCCTTTTGGCAATCTTTAATAAAGAAGGTGATGTATATTCATATTTAACCTGTGACTCCTAGAATGACCTTGACCCTTGCATCCAACCCGTATAATGCTGAATCCTCATCGACCCTTGATTCCACATACGGAGTTTGAAGTCTTACTCTCGAAGATCATTGAAATTTTATAGTTTTTAAGTGCGGTTTCAACTCCAGAAATGGACGGAATTACTGTATAAGTAGGTCAGTTGCCATCCCGGAGGGTAAAACCGGGACATAAATTAATAAATTCAAGTCGAATTTTGTTAAACTTAACGCAATTTCTCAAACTTCCAACGTAAGAGAGAGAGAGAGATTTAGGAATGTTTTAGTATTATAACTATTTTAAGTTGCACCTATTCCGCGTTGTTTATAGGCCTATCACCACCTTATTACAAGAGAGAGAGAGAGAGAGAGAGAGAGAGAGAGAGAGAGAGAGAGAGAGAGAGAAACTAATTATTTAGGAAATTTTTAGTATTCTAACTAATTTAACCTATTTCTATTACATGTTGTTTATAGGCCTATCACCACCTTATTACAAGAGAGAGAGAGAAAGAGAGAGAGAGAGAGAGAGAGAGAGAGAGAGAGTAACATGTCATTTAAGAATGTGTTAGTATAGTAACTATTTTGACCTATGTCTATTATATGTTGTTTCAAGGCCTATCACCACTCAAAACAACCAATTAATAATAAAAAAAAAAAAACACTCAACAGCAGTTATTTAAACCTCCTCTTTCTTAAAGAAGGTCCCGTTAATTTAAGTAACAAATATCAACGCTAAAATAAATTCTAAAATTTTTGGAGCAGAAATAAAAAAAAAAAAAAAAAAGACCGACCAGAGTCTGTCACTAATCCACAACGCCAGCGTCAGGTCACGCGACCTTGATCCCGGAGATCAGGATTCTTCAAAAATGCATAATAAATAAATAAATAACTAAATAAATGCATAAATAAATAAGAACAAATCTTTAAAAGATACAACTATGCAAATGGGGTTCTAAAAAAAAAAACAAGCCAGAAATTTGCTCAAGTTACGTGTAAGTTAAGTATCCTAATAATGGCTTTATAATTCTTCAAAGAAAAACTGTCACTGCTAAAACTCCAATTCGTTGCAGGAAAAATATGGTATATTTTTAATAGATAAAAACTAAATAAATTAAATGAATAAAAAGCTTAATACTGCAACTCCTAATTTTAGTGTCGACAACAAACAAACATAATAATAATAATAATAATAATAATAATAATAATAATAATAATAATAATAATAATAATAATAATAATAATAATAATAATGCTTTCAAACAGCTACTTTGTACATGCAGATTAAGACAGAAAAACCTTCACAAACAAAAATGAATACATTCCATTCCTTTAACAACAAAACAAAAGTATTTGATAAATTTTTCCAAGCCTTTCAACCTTTTTTTACCAATGGACACTTTAGGATCTTATAATAATATCAACACTTGGAAAATTTAAGAGAAAAAATTAAGAGAATATATACTTGTAAATATGAGCTGGAACTACAGACTTAAGAAATGAAACACTTCTTAAATATGAACTTACTTTATTTCAGTGTTTTTCTTAGAGTAAAATAAATATGAAGATGATTATGTATGAAACTTGTGCCTGGTGTTTTTCAGTCAAACATCTCAATATTTGGTCGAATGTGTGATAAGCAGACCCTCATTTCTTCTTCAGTTTTGCGTAGTCTCTCTCGACAACTTAGTTTTGATGTTATTTAGGCTGAGAATAAAAGTTCACATAAATAAGATGTAGAAAATTGCAACAAAAGTGATAAAGCTTTTTAGATAATGTGGGATATTCCTCTTGAACAGATATCCAAAATGAGTCAATAGGTACAGTAGAATGTTTTATTTTAAGATCTCTGTCACTAATAAATGGTGGCCAGTTCCTCTTCTTCACACAACTGTAATCCAGTATTGAGGGAATATTTATGAAAGGATTTCGAATCAATCATACTTCTCTGTGCTCAGTGATGGAAAATAGTGGTCGATGTTTTCACAAAATTCAGATGAGAAACAACAATAGGATCATTTCTTTAATGCAAGTGGTACGCATTGAAGGAAACATATCAAAAATTACCTGAGCAAGGCTCTATTTTTCCAATAATTTTCTTTTAGAGCAACTAACTTATCTGTTGAGGTGAGAATATTTTCATTTCTCCTTGCATGCTACCTTTGTGTTGTTTAATTGACTGAATATTTCTGTTAGGTATTCCAGTTTAGACATCCAAAGTTCACAACGAAGATGCTCACAGAATTTTCCCTGCTTTTTGGTCGAAAAAATACGATTAATTCCCCCTTGTAATTCATGAACACGAGTTAATACACCCTTTCGATAGCCATCGAACTTCGGTATGCATTAGTAATCTAACATGCTGGGAGTCCATTCCCTCATGTATAGTTGTTCAAATAATCTTGACTTCAAAGGCCTATTTTAATATAATTTACTATTTCAACTACCTGGTGTAACACCAGTTTTAAATCTTCTTGTGATATTTTTGAAATAAGAACTTCTCTGTGTAAAAGCAATGAGTACAATAAGATCTGGGTTTTTTTTCTGACAAGAGATACAAATCCTTTAATTAATACAGCCTGTCATACATGGGGCCATCAGTGCAAATGCTCACGCAAGATTTCCATGTTAAGATTCATTTCTCTAAGCTAGTCCGTTATCACATCAAAAATATCTTGACCTCTAGTAGTAGTTGACATTCCTTTGCAACACAAAAAGCTGATTGATTATTTCACTGCCATCAATAAAACGTACAAATGCAAAAGTGACTAGTGTTGCTTTTTTCCGTGGATCTCATCAACAGTTAATGCAAAGTAGAACAAGAGAACCTTTTTTCAATATTTTCAGATAAATCTAAAATTCTTCCATGTATTGTATCATTTGATAAGGGGATTTTGCTAATTTCTTTTCAGCTTTCTCACCAAACATGGATTTAATGAATCTTTTGCAAGGCTATAACTGACTCAGCAAGTGGGAGATTTAGATTTAATGCCATTATTTCTGCGACTTCAACAGTGAAAGAAAGCTGAGCCCTTCTGATGCGGATCATTGTTTTCTCAAATACATTGAGATGCTTCGATTGCTGATCTAAAACCTTTGAAAATACAAGATCTTTATCCTGCAGAGATGAATGTTTAGAAGTGAGATGTCTCTTTAAACTTGGGTACCAGATTCATTTGACATTTTATCGCCGCAAACTACACATAATGGAATTGGAGAGCAGCATCTCCAGACCAAAAATCCGAAACAAGTAGCTCTATACTGTCTATTTAAATAATGGCGAATTTTGCCTTTTTACATACTGGAGTTTGTTGTTCAAATGATTGTTCAAAACAGACTAACGGCTGTCACTAGCCTCCTTTCTTATAAGAAATTTATCCATTGTGAAGGAATGCACTAAAATAAACATGGTACTATTTTTCCTGCAAATGGTCTGGTCAATGGGAATTATCATAAAACCCCAACAGACTGAATGAAACAAAAAAGGCTAGTAATGGTTGGCCTGAAGTGCACTATCCATGACCACTCAAGTACTGTCTCAACTAACACTGAACGCCGAGAGTATGCAATGAGAGACGAGACTCAGACACGTATGATACGCGTAGGCAAGATGACCAGAGCTCTGGTGGATGAACAAATCAGTTAACTGATTGTACATATGCCCTACTTTTTTTTAATGTTACTAATGAGGTTCTGCTTTCTTATAAGTGTAAAGCCCCAATATTTACTGAATTGTTCTGTTACTTGTCTGAGAGAGAGAGAGAGAGAGAGAGAGAGAGAGAGAGAGAGAAAGAAGAGAGAGAAAGAGAGAGAGAGAGAGATGTTATGTAATGGTTGATAGACCATCCATCCTCACATGTACATTCATCCAACGTTGTTTATATGTGAACTTTTAATAGTACAGAGTTCAAATGATGCACCGACATATAAAATTACCTACCAAAGACTGAACAAAAGGCAAAACATGATTTTAAGTAAAATTTAAATAACTATTGGCATGTGATATGTTAATTGTATTCATAATTATATATTTATGTATGACCTTTATGCATACATACACAAACAAACAAGCAAGCAAGAAACACACCTTCTTTAAACTCACAAATCTGGTTACATTACGATGATTACGTATATGATACATATATCAATTATCAAACTCTGGAAAGTGATTAAACTCCTAACATCGATTGCAGATGACAGCAACAATAGCCTGGAAGATCAAAATTCAATAACAACATAGCAATTACTCATTACAAGTAGACACAGTGCTACATTAAAATGCAACTATTTTGATTGAAACAAAAGGAACTATACTAAAAACGGTTTGAAAGATTCGGCAATACCACGTCATTGATCCCAGACAGAACGACGCCCATCATGCCAATGCCATCTCCACTTATAATATTAAACTTTTATTAATTGCTAGAAACGGAAATATTATGACGAACTCAAATGGCTGAAAGTTACTTATGTAAAATCTGCAAAGTAGGCTATATTTTAAATAACTGTTAGTATCAATAAGCGACAGTTCATTCATGGAAACCAAAATATACCCATTTTTCGTATTTTCTGGTGTGCCATGACTATATTTCAGCTACACTTCAAATAACGCTGCAAGGCCTGCCGTAATGCCTACATTGAGAATCACTGTATGAGTGTGGATCATGGCTGATCTTTCATGAAAAGAAAATCCCTACAAAGTCTATCCAAAATTTTGCAAATAATACACGAGAGATGAGAGAGAGAGAGAAGAGAGAGAGAGAGAGAGAGAGAGAGAGAGAGAGAGAGAGAGAGATACCAAGTAAATTCTATAATTGGGGACTATTTTCTAATAGGATCACAAAATTTGCTCGGTTGACAAAGAAAAAAAAAAATACTAATAAAAATTAAAGGTCAGTTATTTTTCCACTGAAGTTGCGTGTGTTGGAAATGAAAATTTTAAAGAGAATAATATTAGAGAGAACCAAATAAATTCAAGATTTTAACGAAATAACGAAAGTCACAAAATACTGTTTGAGTAATCTGTTGAATGAAACCAAAATATTTTGATTTTCACGCGTAGTGCCTGGAATTAACGACGCCATTTTGTTGTGCAGTCCATAACAAAGTCAAGACAAGGTTTGTCTGTGACGAAACAGAAGACGGAGGGGGACTTCTTTGTCAGATAAACCCTGACCTTAACAAATACAGCGAATGACGTCAATTTACTCATATTATAACAATGTTTTGAAAGAATTCCACTGACAAATCACCGCTGAGGAATTTGACCCTTCAGGTCTTTTGAAAGGTTTTACTGACATCCCTAACCAACCAGCCCCCTTTTTACTGAAAGAAATGGGTGTTAGCCCACCGGAGTTGCCTACCTCTCAGGGCTTAGAACTCATCAGAAGCATTATGACCGTCACGTCCAGACTAGTATGCTTGGAACTGAGTTCTTCCCACGGGAATCTCTTCGCTTGATTGAATACCGTTACGCACAAAATATGCGTCATTCCTTCAGATCACCTCAGAGACTCTATTCCAGTCGACACGAGGCGTTTCTTTAGCATGTCTGAAAAAGGTCATGATCTAACTCACACGTTTAGGTGTAGTGTTTACATTCCTGCTCTGAGGCTATTTCCAAGTTAACTAAAGATGCTCCTATGGATTTGCATGAGTATTTGCATACAAACTGAAGAGAAAGGGATCATGGAACCAAATCCTGGAGTTTAATCGAAGAAAAACAACAACAGAGACGCAACGTCAAGAATTAGGATTTTTCTATCCTCCCATGTCACCGCCCCTGAGTTTAATTTAGTTTTAATTTCAGGCTAAACAGCTAAGCACTGGGGATCACATTCACACTTCACCGCTTCAGACAGCGAAAGAAGGGAACGTTGAAAAGCTGAACAGCAGGATCAAAGAGATTAAGAAAGTAAAGGAGATGAAATATCAGGATCTAAAGGTAGAACTGGGAGAAAACCCCACAGTTGTATTACAAAATATAGTCAGAGGGGCTGGAGCAAAGACTGAAGGAAAGAAGAGGGAATGGATGTCAATAAAAAGCTAAAAGTGGCTTAACAAATAATGACACAACAAAAAGTATTAGTGAGATTACTCACTGCTGACCAGATTCAGAGTTAAAACAGAGAGTAAAAATGCGCCCAAGTTTCTTCAAAAATCGAGTTGAACAGCATATAATCAAGGCCACCGAAAATAGATCTATCTATCGGTGGTCTCTGGTATTATGCTGTATGAGCTTCCCCCCATGAAACTTTAACCACGGCCATCGGTGGTCCTTCTCCAACTATCGTTGAAATAAATTACTGGCTAACCAAAAAAAAATATAGTAAGAACTTTTGAGGAGTGCTCTAAATTTGGTATGTTTGATGATTGGATCATGGTGGATGATCAACATAAATTTAAGTGGGTCCTTTAGCCTCAGTTTTTAAGATCTGAGGGCGGACGGACAGATAAAGCAGGCATAGTAGTTCTTTTACTCCTTGATCCAAGGCAACTGGAGAAGAATATAAGTTGAGAAAAAGTAGGGAGGATTTAACACACTGAGAGTAAATCTTAGATGCAATCAGGCAACAATACAATTCTACGAAAAACACTTCATTGAAAGCTACAGAAGCTTGTCTCGACCTCATACATTATGCAACATTATAATTATAAGAATTCGACGTAAGCTAAACATATAAAGTTCCTTTTTGCAAAACAAAGAACAAAAACAGTGGACGTACTTCATACACAAAACTTGCAATATGATACGTTATAAAGTAGCTATCTAGCTATGACTTGATTTCTAAGACCTTCTTCCACTAAGCAGCCACACACAAACAAACAAAAACAAACAAGCACAGAAACACACTCCATAAACATTCGCAGAGCATCTGCCTCATACATAAGAAACTCTCTCTTCACCTCCTCTGAGAAAGAACCCACTCTCTCCTCTTTAGAGGACACACCTCTTCTTTTCCATAATACACCTCCTTTGTCCAAAAAATTACCAAATCCCCTTTAAATTTCCCGACTCTCCTTTTCCAGGACCCATCCCTTCTTTTTCCAAGACCTAACCCTCCGTTTCCAGGGGACCTGAAAAGCAAAGACCAACCCTCCTAAAAGGACCCATCCTCATTTAAAGGGCCCAACTTCCTTTTCAGGGTCCACTCTTCTTTTCAGGATATACACTATTTCCTTTCCAGGACCCATATTCTTTTTATATATAGCCACCCAGCCTGTTCCAGGGACCAACCCCTGCTATAACCCGCCCCCAAAACCTCCGTCCCCAGAAAACCCAAACCTGGATATGACGTTACATAAATAACAGAGGCATTTCTGGTCCAAAGAGGCTGAATAATTCCACACGGCTGGGCAAAAACAGAAGGAGCTCCTCCTGCTGTGCCTCGTTGCTGTCAGCTATAAACCCGACCCCACTGGATACAAACTTCAGCATGTCCACCGCCTTCCATATTGGCTTTATTAACACTCCCCGGATATATAAAATCCCACCCTCCTACCATCCCAAAATAACGCCGTCACCTTTTCGCCTTGAAGCAGAAATATTGGGACCTGAAGAGAACGCCGAGAAGGATGCTGAATCGATGGGACCACTGTCTTCACACTAAGTGTGGAATAATGAACGATTTCATATTTTCCATCCCATTTCTCGCAGATAGAAATAAAAGTCACGAGTGGCATTTAAATTTATTTATTTATTGTTTATTCTGAGGGCAGACAGGCTAATTTGTCAGACAAACAGAGTTTAAGAATCTTAAATTGCTTTCCTATTCTGAATTAGCACTGAGGATTCCGAGGGAATTGTCTTTCATCACTGAGAATTCCATTGTACAAGCATTAGCTTTTGCTGCCTAAACCATAGCCTGGCTGTTTGAAACCAACCTCTTAGCATACCAAAAGAATCATCTGTTCTCAGACGAACGACGGACATATTTCATGAACAGCTAAGTTTTCTGAAGGGGTACAAATATTTTAAAACAAACATGGTGGATTTAGAAAGATCTAAGAGTTGAGAGAAAGAAAAAATAAAGAGAAATTAGAGAGGTCTTTAGAGAGACCAGAGAAGACTGAAGACTGAGAATTACATCATGATGCTAAGAACGGAAATAAGCAACAATTTGTTGCAATAAAAACTTTAAAAAGCCAGCTAACTTCTGAAAAAAGGAGAAAGACGAGAGAAAAGAGAGATCAAATCTTCAATGAGAGAGAGAGAGAGAGAGAGAGACCTTACCTTACCTACAGACCTTACAATTCGTTCAGGTTGCCCCAGGTCCCTCAGTGTGAGGCGCCTTTGATGTCTACTTCAGAGAGTTGCTAACGCATCTTCCGGTATATTTTGCATCTTCCAGTCTTGGATGGTCTGGGATGCATCTTAGATATTTGTCGAGCTTATTCTTAAACACATCTACGCTCACTCCTGTTATGTTCCTCAGATGAGCTGGTAGCGCATTGAATAGACGCTGCATTATCGATGCTGGTGCGTGGTGGATTAATGTCCTGTGTGCTTTCCTTAATTTTCCTGGTATAGTTTTTGGCACTATTAATCTACCTCTGCTTGCTCTTTTTGATAATTTTAGTTCCATGATATTTTCGGTAATTCCTTCTATCTGTTTCCATGCTTGAATTACCATGTAGCGTTCTCTTCTCCTTTCAAGACTATATAAATTTAAGAATTGTAGTCTTTCCCAGTAGTCAAGGTCCTTAACTTCTTCTATTCTAGCTGTAAATGACCTTTGTACACTCTCTTTTCATTTGTGCAATATCCTTTTGGTAGTGTGGGTACCATATTATATTGCAATATTCAAGTGGACTACGTACGTACGTTTTATAAAGCATAATCATGTGTTCAGCTTTTCTTGTTTTGAAGTGCCGGAACAACATTCCCATTTTTGCTTTTGCATTTTGCCAATAGAATTGCTATTTGATCATTGCATAACATATTCCTATTCAACATCACACCAAGGTCTTTAACTGCTTCCTTGTTTGTGATTGTCTCATTATTATCCTTTATATGCATATAGCATTCCTACTTTATCACCATAGTTCATTGATTCAAATTTATCAGAGTTAAATACCATCCTATTTATCTCTGCCCATTTATATATTTTATTTAGGTCTCTTTGTAGCGAGTTCCTATCTTCATCACAAGCAATTTCTCTACTTATTCTTGTGTCATCTGCGAAACTTCTTACTACTGAGTCCTTAACATTACTGTCTATGTCTGCAATCATAATCACAAACAGCAATGCAGCTAACACCGTACCCTGTGGTACACCGGATATTACCGTAGCTTCATCCGATTTCTCATCGTTTGCAATCACTATCTGTTTTCTGTTTTGCAAAAATTCTTTTATCCATCTTCCTACTTTGTCAACAATGTTATGTTTTCTAATTTTTTCGCTAATATATTATGATCTACCTTGTCAAAAGCTTTTGCAAAGTCTAGGTAAACCACATCTGTATCTTTTTCATTTATCATATTTTTATATATGCTTTCATGGTGGACTAACAGTTGGGTTTGTGTACTTTTTTCCGGTACAAACCATGTTGTCCTATATTGAACAATCTATTTTTCATTAAATGTTTCATTATATTTTTTTATTACCCTTTCATATACTTTCATAATATGAGATGTCAGACTCACAGGCCTATAATTACTTGCCTCTAGTCTTGAACCACTTTTGAAAGTAGGAGTAATATATGCTAATTTATGCTCATCATAAATCTTGCCTGTATCTATACTTTGTCTTAATAATATTGCTAGCGGCTTTGCGATTGAATGAACCACTTTCTTTAACAATATGACAGGTACTCCATCTGGTCCTGCTGCTGATCCATTTTAATTTTATTAATAGCCTGCATAATATCGGCTTCTGTAATATCTATATCTGATAAGTATTCAGTATTTTCATCTCTTATTTCTGTATCATTATCTTCATTTTCAATTCTAGGTGTAAATTCACTCTTATATCTTTCTGCTAATATGTTACATATTTCCTTTTTTTCATTCGTTAATCGCCCTTCAATTCTTAGAGGGCCTATTTTCTACTCTTTATTTTATTCATCTTTTTGCATATGAATAAAAAATTTTAGGGTTTTGCTTGATATTTTGTAGTGTCATTTCTTCTAGGTTCCATTTTCATTTTCTTTGATTGTATAATCTTTTGTTCTGCATTTTCTATCTTACTTTTTAGTTCCATCACTTTCCATGCATTCTTTTCTTTTGCAAGAGCTTTTTCCACTTTCTAATTTTCTGGAACAAGATCCTTCTGTCTCTTGGAATTCGTGACTGATGATTACTTTTTTCTTCGGTATATATTTTTCCACTATTTCCTCTAATGTTTTATATAATATATCTTTCACCAAACCTGTATATCATTTCAAATATATTTTACTTCTTTGTTTAATTCTTCATTTTTTTTTTATTGTTTCTTATAGAATTGTATTTCCGGTACAACCTTCCATTTTTCGGATTTTATTTTGATTTATCATGTCTGGAACGGACTTTATTTCTTCATAAGTATGTTCCTGTATTGCCTCATGTTATATACTATTATTTCTTTAACATCCATACCTTATCCTGTTCTTTGATTTCTAAAATATTTTCCTTTCTTGTTGGTAGGTGATTTATTTTCTCTGAATTTCTATTTTCCTCTTCTTCTCTTTAGCTTTTCATCCTCTTATCTTCTGCACTACTATTGCTCCTTTTTTATATGTACATTAAGTCTTGATTTAATGACCTTGTCCATCCATACTAAAGACATGTTGAGCAAAATATTTTTTGTGTTTCTTATTTTCATATTTTGCAATTATTATGTTCAAACATGAAGGGTTGTGTCTATATATTACAATGTTCATAATTTTTCAATTCAAATTTTGTGGATTTAAATGCTATACCACACTCTTACATAGTTTACATGCTTTAGGCATCCGTTTGCCTCTTATTGCATCAATCAATTCCTAATTCCACCATTTATTTTCTTTGATGGAATGTGTTGATTTTTGTAGATTTTCTTTATAAGTCTTTTGATAACCTGAACTTTCATTGGTATCCTTCTATTATTTTCATTATATTTTCAGCAGATTTGCTCCAATTTGAAGGATCGTCTCCTTATCAATATGTCTGTGAATGATTTTACATCTTTTTGGTCGATATGTTGCAATTTATCTCATTTCAGCAGAGAGAGAGAGAAAGAAGAGAAAATTCCAAACAAAATGCCACCATATAATGATCAAAAGCCTCATTAAGCTGACAAACTCTAGGAGCTAATGATCCTCTTGGCAAAAAGATTTGTCAGTGATAATAGTCTCATTTTCATTGAAAGAAAAAATGAACAGAAAACGAGCATAAAGGGAATGTCCACTTTTCTTGGTTTTCAGAATGAGGCCAAAGGTATTTGAATTTGAAGTGGTAAGGCTTCAGAATGGAGACTGACACTTATTAAACAGATTATTATGACACTTTATAAGGATGAGATCGGGAGGAGGGAGGGGAAAAGAGAGGCCCTCCCCCAAAAATTGTGACCCACAAAGCAAAGAAGTAATAACATCTTTAACCAAACTGACATTCAGCTGTAACTAAAAGTAAGCATCAGCTCCTCTTTCTCTCTCTCTTTTCTTTTTCTCTTCTCTCTCTCTCTCTCTCTCTCCTCTCTCTCTTTTATTTCTCTCTCTCTCTAATCCTCAAGCCTGTTGATGTATTGCCTTATTCACAACTATAAAACACATGTTCATACTATTAGCAGGACGTTTTCATTAAAAAATTTCCCTCTCTTCAGACTTATTCCCTACAAACCTCTTCTTCCTGTGCCTCTGCTGATCCTCAGTGGTGAATGATGCACCTATCCGTTAAACGACTATTGATTTGCAGCTAGACTGGAGAAAGTGAAAAAGGTTGGAGACAGAAAATTAGTCATGAGGTTCACTTTGCTCAACTGGTCTAAATGAGTTAGTAGGCAGATAAGCAGTAATTATTTAGAAGAATTTGCAAATGATGATACAAGCATCAAATTTAGGCACAATTGTTCTCAAGGAATACTAATCAAATCTGCCCGACTGGCCAATTTAAATTTGAAATGGCGGCCATTTTTCAAGATGGCCTTTAAAAGTAACTACCCGAAGTTGATGTTTTGCTTAGAAATGTTGGTAGTTGTCCGAATTTGCATGATCTAAGTGTGGATTCCTATGTTTTTAAGTCTGTGAATGATTTTTCTAGTTTATAACATGGTTAAGGCACTGTATTAAAGGAGTGATTGTCAACTACCAAGGCACATTGGTGACATCACATATGTGAAACTCAGCATGGGGTTCAATGTCAGCTAAGTAGGAAATTTATGTTGGCATCATACTTTCAACAACCTACTAGTATCCCAAACACTGCCTAATCAACCCCTAATCAGTTAGGCAGCTGCACCTGAACGGACAGGACGCACCAGCCGGGAGAGCCGAACCAACGATAACAGGGTTTTAGTTACCTGATGAATGTTACGTCTCACCGGCTTATGACACTGGATGAACAATCGGGCTAGGTGTATGGTACAGCCAAGCAAGAACCTAGTTGTATCCCATACAGGAAAGCAAATATTGTATATTACAGGACATAAGAGGCCTATTATACTATTACATGTACAGGTGGCAACTCGACCCCTGAACGTCATCGTAATCATGGATGTGAACTCTACTGGACAATCATGGAAAACAGACTGGACCAAGTGTTGCCTATGTCAGGAGGTTAAGAAAGAAGATCTAAAATCTCCCCAGGCCAATCTGTGCCAGAAGAGAGGATGATGGATATACGAAAATGGCAAAGAATATTCCTCTGTTTCACTCACTCATTGTGCTGCCAATCAAGCTAGACCCTGCAAGACTTGACGAAGGTTCTGGGATAGAGGAAACGTTGAGAAAAATAAGGCACAATATCATGAGAGTTGCAGGCTTCTGTTCAACAACACAAAGTTACACCGAGCTGAAAAAGAGCAAGTCATGTAGGTACTAGTGATGAGGGCAGTACAAGTAAGATTCCACAAAAGCTCCAAGAAACTAAAAACAAAAGAATCCTTCTTCTGCGAAATTGAAGGAGGGGAGCTTAGAGAAGTAATGACAATGCAAGTGAATAGGAGAATAAATGAATGTGCCAAAACACTCAGTGATACAAAACTTCTCGCCAAACTAAGTGCAGGAGATGTCATAAGCCCAAGAAGTGAAATATCACTCTGGCTGTTTGGTGGCATCGATAACCGAGAACGGGCATACCTAAAGGTGCAGGAGCAAGAAAAGCACAGGAACACTGGAAGGATGCATATCCAATTGTTTTTTCTCGGAACTAGTCACCTACATCTGCGAGATGAGAAATGCCAGTGAGAGGCCACCGATTTTCAAGCTTGCTGATTTGACCAAGCTTTACAAGCAGAGGCTGGAACAGCTTGGTGTTGACTCGCCTGATGTTCAGCCTACTCGACTCAAGGATCAGCTGCTTTTGCACATTCCACAGCTGCAAGCTAATCGCCAAGGACGAGGAGCTCTGTTGGTTGTTGAAACTGATGTAGGTTCAGTCCTATCAGAAGCATCCTGTTATGGTGAAGCGATCCATCTAGCAAAAGCCACTGGGATAATAAGACAAGACATGCTCCGTCAGAAGTCGAATTTCAGCAGCTATTTTCATGACAAAGACTTAGAACAGGCTGTGCCACCATCACTGCTTCAGTTTGTGTGCATGATCGAACATGGTGCAGACATCAAGTCCCAACTCTATCATGGAGCGTCAAAATCAGACTTTGCTATATCACAACTTCTACCCGTGCAACTGCTTTGCCAAATACAAGGAAGGAACGGATGTCCACAGGCATTCCAAGGACCGGGAGCCACATTTTGCAGTCTACATGGGCCTGTATGTGTTTGCCAAAACGAGGAAGAGAGAAATAATTGAAATGCTCAATGAGAATGGGCTCAGCATATCATATGACCGAGTCCTAGAAATCTCAGCACAGTTAGGAGAAGCAGTTGTTGCACAACAGTATGTGGAAGATGGAGTAATCTGTCCCCAGTCTTGAGAAAGAATTTGTTCACAACTGGAGCAGTTGACAGCATAGATCATAATCTGACTGCGACCACAGCTGAAACATCTTTACCCAGTACAAGTGTGTCCATTTTCCAGCATCCAAACACAGGAAATCCTGGCGATGAACGTGAGCCACTCAAACTAGATATAGAGTCAAAAATGAAGGTTAAACAAGTTCCAGAGCTTCCAGAAGCATACACCAACATTCGACCAGCGTACATCACCAAAACCCTAATCAGAGACAAGGTCAAAAAAGGGGAAAGGAATCAGAAGAAGAGCGACAGGAACAAGCAAGGCACCAGGAAACTGGCAAGCTTTCTTCGTGACCCCAGCAACAAGACTGAGCTGTTTCACTTCCTGGCTGAAAAGATGTGTGAAGCAGAAACGACAAGCACAGTCATCGTCACAAAAGGAGGATGCCATTAGCAACACAGTGAAGTCTCTGGATGCTGTGTCCCCATGTTGTCATGAAGAAGCTGACAGTCGAATATTTGTTCAGGCTAGGGATGCAACGACTGACGGAAGCAAGTCTATAATCATCAAGGCTAATGACACAGATGTGCTAGTCATAGCAGTATCTGTACTGCCATCCTTCCAGAAAGCTAGAGGGGATCCCTGCTTTCACGCATTCACTGGATGTGACATTGTGTCTGCCTTTCTGTAGGAAAGCGAAGAAATCTGAATGGCAGACTTGGAATGTATTTGATGATATTACTGAAACATTCATCAATCTCAGCCAGCATCCAACATTGATTCGTGATCTTGACATGCAGAGGCTGGAAAGATTCGTTGTCCTCATGTACGACAAAGCAAGACTAGATCTGTTTGCCCGCAAGCAGAGGCCGTACAACTCAATTCCACCAACACAGGCAGCCCTCAGAGAACATGCAAAGCATGCAGCGTACCAGGCTGGGATCATCTCTTGAGGCCAGGCAACCCACTGTAATCCACACATGAGCAGTTCAGCTGAATGGGGGTGGACACAGAAAGGGAATATGGCAGATACATTGGGCAACACTACCACCGACTGCAGCAAGCTGTCAAGAATTGGCAAAGTGCACCTGTAAGCAGGTTTTGCAAAGGAAGATACAAGTGCTCTCAGGCGGAGCTTCCCTGCACATCACTCTGCATCTGCATACGTGAACAGTAGCAGATCGAGAAACAGCAGCACGGTATGCATAACTTTTTTCAAATGTACTAGCTGGGACAAAACTTATGTAAAGAAAGACAAACATCTTCTTGGTCATCTTGAGAAATATGTCTCAGAGTGCTTTTTAAACAGGAAAATATAGTTCAGCAGGCTTCAAAACATAGGAATCCGCACTTAGATCATGCAAATCAGACAACTACAAATATTTCTAAGCAAAACATCTACTTCTGGTTATCTTGGCGGTCATCTTGAAAATGGCCATATCTTGATTTTCAATTGGCCAATCAGGCAGATTTGAATAGTATACCTTGAGGACACTTGTGCCAAATTTGATGCTTGTATCATCATTTGCACGATTTTTCTGTTATCTGCCCCACTAAGTACCTCGTGGGAGATCTCTACGATGAGGTACTCTGTCACATGCTGACTTTTCCCTTCCCATTGAACAATACTTAGAAAGAGAGGCAAAAACTTGTTTGTTTATGAGGAATGAATACATTTATGGCCCTAAATCACAAGGAGAGAGAGAGAGTAATGGAACAGGTATTTTGTCTGATGAATAAACTTAAAACCTAATGGGTTACGAAACATATTCAAATTAATTAATAAAAAACAATTAAACATCGCAAATTGGGGCAGGTATGTAATGAGCATCAATATATATCTAGATCTAATTACTGAATGTTACCAGTATTCAAGAAATCTGCAAATTTTATCCATCGCAAATACCAACCATTTCAAAGTTTGTATTCCGGCACATCGTTCGCAAGACTTCTCATTTTCAGTTGACGAAGAAATTGGGGGAGATAAATCAATCTTGCATAATAAAGTGTTGTCACGGTGACAGATTCGATCAACCGTGACAACTTCGATCAGAGCACAGAAATGGAGTTTGGGCTTACTTGTTCTCACCTCAAGTCAATAACACACGAATTTACGTTCGAAATACATTTCCCCTTCTAGAATTTACTGACAGAATTTATTATCAGAATGTGACAGAATTTATTTTCAGAATTTATCGACAGATTTACTGGCATAATTTATTGACAGAATTTATTATCAGAATTTAACAGAATTTACTGACAGAATTTATTATTAGAATTTATTATCAGAATTTACTGACAGAATTTATTGCCAGAATTTATTGACAGAATTTATTATCGAGAATTTGACAGAATTTACTGACAGATTTTTAAATCAGAATTTACTGATTTTTTTGTTTGAGTCCTCCTTCCCACCGAGTGTCAAGTCTGAATTAATTACCTCAATAATAAGATTCTGATGAAGCGCCACTGATTTTGACATTGTTGTTTCGCTGCTTTGTGGAAACTTGAGTTTGAATCTCTCTCTCTCTCTCTCTCTTTCTCTCTCTCTCTCTCTCTCTCTCCTCTCTCAGTAAATAACGCCGCAAAAATATAAAACCACATATGTTATTGTCTGTAGGAAAGAAAGAAACAAGACAGGACATTAGCTCCGATAGGAAAGACCACGTGCTGACTCCGCCTCAGCCCTTGTTGAGCCACATCCATAAATAAGGAAAGAAAACATATTTACTGTTTTTCCCATTCCGTCATTATCTTCCTCTCTCTCTCTCCCTCTCTTTATAAAAACCCCAACCTTTTGTCCATTGTCAGTTCCATCATTATTTTCCCCTCCTCACCTTCATCAGCGTCACCATCAGGCCAGGAATTCACACTCTCACACACACACAAACTTGGGCAAGGTCTTCTCAGGTCACGGGTCTGGGGTCACAAGATACAAGTCAGAGGTCATGGGTCACAGGTCAAAGGTTATAGGTCGGGGTCAGAGGTCATGGTCGGGGTCATAGGTCAGAGAGTAAGAGTCAGAGGTCACAGGTAATGGGTCTGAGGTCAAGGGTCAGTAGAGGTGCAGCTCTGATCTAGCATCTCTGTAAATAACTGATGAGAGAGAGAGAGAGAGAGAGAGAGAGAGAGAGAGAGAGGAGAGGAGTGGGGTACTAACGGTGGGAGGTATGATTTGTACGGCTGACAAGGGAGGAGGGGGAGGGAGGGGGTGGTAATTATAGAGGTGGTTTATGGCGGGGGAGGGTTTTCGATTTGCGTGAGTTGTGAAAGAAGAGATGGCACAGTGCAGTGGAGAGAAAAGGGAGTACAGCAATAGTGGTTTAATCATATGTGACGGATACACTAAGAAGTATTTATTTTTTATTTCCCGTTTATTCAATTTCTTTTAAAACTATTGAATCTCCTTTTTGTATCTGTTAAAGTTGCTTCAACTATTTAATATCGAACGGCGGCAATCTTGATAAGCTCTTTCAATATGGAATCTGGGAAAACTAGATGCCGAAGTAGGTCCAGGACTCATGCAGAAAAAATAATAATACTATTACAGCGCATATAGTGAGGAAAGTGATGGACTCCTAAGGAGGCAGGATGCAACCAAGAATCCCCCATGCCCCACACTATAAAAACCACCCAGTCGAATAGGAGGACTGTGATAGACGAACAAAAAAATAATAATAATAATGATAAAAATTCCTTTCTTTCTTACACTTAAATTATCAAAATATAATCTTCTAAAGACCTAAAAACATATATTTCAGTAGTCTCATTATAAAAAGCCGAGCAGAGAGAGAGAGAGAGAGAGAGAGAGAGAGAGAGAGAGAGAGAGAGAGAGAGAGAGAGAGAGAGAGTCCCTGGTGGATTCAAGAGGTAGAACTCACGTAGAGCCAAGTTGTCACCCAAATGTAGCGGCTCTTGACCTAATCTTTCTCTGGACATAAAAGTGAGACCTCCGAGCCTCAGAGTGTTTTCAAGATGGCCACAGCGAGGACCATCACGTCCTTCTCATTCATCTATTCAAGTGGAATAAAACTGGTTGCTTTCACTTTTGCCAGAAGACAGGATTTACTAGATTTTAAGAGAGGGTGCTTTAAATAAAAATTTCTAGGGTGTCCTGTAGACATCTATTTTTCGTAGGTCCTTTACGTCCTTCTCAAGGTCACCTCAGGTCACCCAACATCCTTCCCCACCTCCCCTTCCCCCTCCCAAGGCAATGCAGAAGGCCTCAGCTCCCTAGGGAGGACTTATGGGCAGTGAATTATATGCTTGACTGGATTTCTCAAAAACAGTAGCTTCTGGGAGAAGCCATTTCCTTATTTATGTATATATGAAAATATTCTAATGAATAATAGATGTGTAATCTTTTAATAATATTTGCCTAATACACATACGTAGATTTTATGATCTACATAAATAAAATTACGTAATCATACGTGCAATGTTTGCATGTGTCCGTATACATAAACAAGTCTTAGCTGTCACTCAATTGTAAGATCAGTCCAGACAATAATAAATGTCGTCTCTTTTTATATTTGACACAGTAAGTATTAAAGTAATTTTGTGCTCGCATCCTCAAAAATGGTATGGTATGTAATAATAATAATAAATAATCTCTCTCTCTCTCTCTCTCTCTCTCTCTCTCTCTCTCTCTCTTGTGACAATCTCGTAAGGAAGTATGGTTATTTTCCCTTTATTCTCTGCCTAAAAATTAACGAAATCAATAAATAAAAGAAACTAGAATAGCCAAAGCTTTTTAATTTTCTCTTGAGAGAAATAAAGTGTGAGCGATAGAAAGAGAGAGAGAAAAAGGGTAGATGAAAACCAAAGAAGGAAGACAGTCGTGGTATTGAATACAGGATGGGAACAGTGTCGATATTAAAGTCGACCAACACGACGTTGAATTTCTATATACAAACTCATATGCTTCACCTCCGAATAGGTTCTACGACACTAAGGTGACAAACCTTGCAGTGACAAACCAGACGTTGACAAAGATTTCTGCCCTTAATTAAGGAACAGTTTCCCCTCGGTTGTGTGCAAGAACCCTTCCCACCTGACGGGTAAAAAAACCTTTTGTTTTTTAATCAGTCCAACTCGATCTTTTTCCGGACATATAATCATCCAAAAAGGAGGAAGGGGGAGGGGGAGGGGAGGGGAGGGGGAGGGGAGCGAGAATAGATTCAATTGTGAGGAAGGACCGAATGTCACACAAGAGAGGAGGAGGAGGAGAGAAGAAAACAGAACAAAAGAAGAAGAAGAGAGGAAGAGAAGTCCAATCGGATTCCCCATTTTTCTTCTTCCTGTGATAAAATTGGGCAGAATTTCCATCGCCCGTTATTCTCGCCTCTCTTCAGTACAGAAGTCGGTTTTTCCCAGGATATAACCGACAAGGTAAAACAAAACGAAGTTACAGAGATCTGTAATAAGTGACATCAAATTCTGCAGCACTCTATCCAAACGTGGGAAGATTTCATTGTTCCACATACGAGCGAAATTTTGATTTAAAATAAACAAAGCGGATTTACAGAGGTCTACAGGGTTAAACAAGGCGAAAATACAGAAATGTACAGGGTTCAACAAAATGAAACTACATAGGTCTTTAATAATTGCCACCTAAGACCGTATCACTGTATCCCTATGATGCAAGATTCATTTGTTAAAGCAATAAGCAAAATTTTGTTACAATGAACCTACCAGTTTAAAAAAAGCCGGTAAAAAAAAAAAGGGTAAAAGAGAGAGAGAGAGAGAGAGAGAGAGAGAGAGAGAGAGAGAGAGAGAGAGAGAGAGAGAGATAATATTATTTACAAAATTTGTGCTATAAAGCCAAGCTGGGGCACTATGGGGCATTCAGCGCTTGAGACAGTGAAAAGAGAGAGTTGGAGTGGTTGGACAGCAAGATAAAAGATTCAGAGAAGGTGAAACCTGGAGATATTCCACAGTAAATCTGAAAAAAGCAGTAGCAGTAGCAGTGGCAGTAAAGCGGTAGCAGCAACATTAGCAGTAGTAGTAAATGGTAGTAAATCTGCCTTGAAATCTGGAAATAATTAATGAAGGTATCTTCGTCGAGCAATGACGCAATATCACTTCTTTTTATCATTGACTGAGAGAATGAATCAACTGTAGAGGGAAAACAGAAGCTGGAGAGAGAGTGCGGGAGAATTGGAAGCTCATCACCAAAGGCGCCATGCAAAGAGGACCTGCAGTGATATATAATGAGTCCCTCATTCATGATCAATGGTGACGTTGGGGTCACAATTACATTCAAGATTCCTCCTCATCATAATCAATCAAGGGGGAGGGATGGAAGGGAAGGAGGGGCGGGGGAAGGGGGAACACGTTTGATCTGGTGCCCTTTCTATCAACCACAAACCAGTCATCAAATATGATGATTATACGACCTCTCTCTCTCTCTCTCTCTCTCTCTCTGTTGTTCTTAGCCCTGATAGAGAACTTGCAAAAGAGAGGACCCTCAGGTTTTAGCTAAAAACGTCAAAAAAGAAAAAGATTTAAAATGACATATTAAGAATATTTAATTATTTCTTATCCTTAACTGAGAGTAACTGATAAAACTATACTGACCACCTTATTATAGTTACTATGGTTTCTAATTAATGATATCATGGCTGACAATAAAAAGAAGCAAAATTACAATACAGACGACTATAAATTTCTCACAGTGAATAATCAACCGCTCTCCCGTTCTCCCCACATGTTACGGTCACCTAGGAACCGTTCCGTACGAAAATGAGGAGAAAATAATGTTGATTTTCACAGAAGCTGATTGGAGAAGGTTATTGCTCCTCTAACTGCAAAGGAAGAGCTTCAATATTAGTGCTTATTAGCGCTTAGTACCCTCAAATTTTAAAAGGACTGCGATTAGTTATATATATGTGGAATTCATGAAAAATTGCCGAAAAAAATAGATGGAAATACACTAATAATAAATAACTGTCTAGACTTAATTGTTTCCCCCCACCTCTCTCTCTCTCTCTCTCTCTCTCTCTCTCTCTCTCTCTCTCTCTCTCGTGCTTTTGATTCTTTTCATTCTCCTGTTGTTTAGAAGTCCTCAGCGGAGGAATGAATAGTGTGTGTATTTGTATATATATATATATATTATATATATATATATATATATATATATATATATATATATATATATATATATATATATATATATATATATATATATATATATATATATATATATATATATATACACACACACAAACACACACATATATAATATATATATGTGTGTATATATATTATGTATATATAAATATATATTATATATATATATATATATATATATATATATATATATATATATATATATATATATATATATATATATATATATATATATTGTACAGGTCTGTGTGTGTACATTCGTAAAATCAACTCTACAACTGATGCAAAAATACGAAGCAGATTCTGTACAAAACGATCTAATGCTATCGTGAAATGAGAGAGAGAGAGAGAGAGAGAGAGAGAGAGAGAGAGAGAGATCACTTTTCGATAGGCTTTATAAATATCGACGGCTTAGGCCTGGTATCCTCATTACAATACAAACAGCCATTTCTTATTTACTTACAAAGGCTATTTACTATACATAATATGCAAGAGAGAGAGAGAGAGAGAGAGAGAGAGAGAGAGAGAGAGAGAGAGAGAGAGAGAGAGATATCGCGTTAACAGGCAAAAAAGGTTTGTTTTGGTACCAACATCTATTAATAATAATAATAATAATAATAATAATAATAATAATAATAATAATAATAATAATAATAATAATAATAATTAATTTTATAATAATAATAATAAAAGAGGTGACACAGCATCAATATTCTTCAAGAATGCTACGAGAATATTCGACTTTAATGATAATAATACCAGCGTGTAATAGAATATGTAGCAGACGGAATAATATTCGTGACCAAAGTCATCATAACAGTCTTTGCAGACAGCTGCTGCTTCTTAGGCTGAGGAGCTCAACGGAAAGGTTTTTATGCGTCACTGAAAATCCTTCTTATTCAAACTGATGCATCACTTCTAAGTCTTTTAACATACATTACACAATAATAATTTAGGAGTTATACTGTAATATTTTCCAATACAGGAAATATTGGCAAGGAAGAGGACGTAACGTTACTTCTTCATTAAATGCAACTCGAGCTATTTACAGTACTCTCTTACGAAATGAAAGTGGGAATTTCAACAGAAACATATAATATATATCTACAGTATATATATATATATATATATATATATATATATATATATATATATATATATATATATATATATATATATATATATATATATATATATATATATATATATATATATATATATATATATATATATATATATATATATATATATATATTTACATACAT
Organism: Macrobrachium rosenbergii; assembly: GCF_040412425.1. Lineage (NCBI taxonomy): Eukaryota > Metazoa > Arthropoda > Malacostraca > Decapoda > Palaemonidae > Macrobrachium > Macrobrachium rosenbergii. The sequence goes on from NW_027100727.1 coordinate 757,497, forward strand.
AATGTGTGTACATGTGTGTGTAATAAGTTGTCAAGCTGCACGTGACAAATATATTATGCAGATAACCATTTGAAAGGTGAAAATTTCAGACCAGGTACCAAGAGCTTTCGCGTATCACGTACACTTCTTGAGGGGTACTTTGGAGTACTTTATACCCCAAAGAAGTGTTCCTGATACACGAACGTACTTGGTACTTTGTCTTTAATTTTCACCTTTCCAGTGGTTATCTACGTATGTATTTGTCACATGCAGTTTGGTGACAAATCACACACAAACACACACACACACGCATATATATATATATATATATATATATATATATATATATATATATATATATATATATATATATATATATATATATATGTGTGTGTGTGTGTGTGTGTGTGTGTGTTTGTATATATATATATATATATATATATATATATATATATATATATATATATATATATATATATATATATATATATCTCAGGTTGAAGAGGTAAAGGCACGATGTCTCTTACAAGAACAAGTTTATTCGGCCAACGTTTCACATCACATGATGCATCCTCAAGGCCGGAAATTACAGACAATAAATACTTAAAATGTCACTTCCACAATGGGAAAAGCTTCTTTAAAATTTTTAAAAAATTTACAACTACAAAAAATTAAAACAAGAACTTGAAAGGAACACCTACCAAGGCAAGAGCTAAAAGTGACTAGAAAGACAGGAGGAAATAAACAAACAAAAGAAACCTATAACGAACGTGGAGAGTAAACAAACAGGCAGTTATGCTATAAACAGTTGTCTGGACGACGATTGGGTGTTTAGTGTTGGTACATTAGTTTTATGAAAAGCGACTACAACACCATCAACTCGTCGTCCTTACGGGCAGATCCAATAATTTTAAAATCATTAATATCCAAAGCGGGTACCACAAATCTTGGAATGATTCCGAACATTGGATAATTCGGGATTGGACAATGTGCAACCGTCCTGAAGCTGACACCTTGGTGGGGAGCAGAAACGGACATTTGAAGCCTCTAGTACATACCAACGTAGGTTCCCCAGACTACATCTGGGACAGGTATATTTATAGATAATGTTGGATGTCAAGGAAGGACTCAGTCTGTCCTTCACTCTGAAAAAGAACGGATATTTAGAGGGTTTCGTGGAATCAACTTCAGATTTACAGCTGGCAATTCATGATGAATTAAATTCATACATTTCTTTTAAAACTTTTGTCATGAAGGAAGGAACTTAGCATAAATACATAATTTGTGGAACGGTATATGTGGGAATAGGTTGTTCCATTTTTGCAGTTAGAGCTTATTAAGTACTCGATGGAAATAGTGGGATGGAAAACAATTGCTGCGAAAAAATTAGCCAAGAACTCTACTTCTTTATGAAAGGCTGTCCAGCTGGAAGTAAGAGAATACGCCCTGTGGAGAGGGTAGAAAGAGAATTCAACAAAATTGAAATTATGAACTATAAAAATTGGTGCCCAAACCTGTAAAGTATTTTTCTGTGAATGCTGGTTTGAAACCCATTATTTTCCCTGGTGATGCGTAAGTCAAGAAATGATAAGGAGTTGAGTTTCTTTCTCAACTGTAAACCTAATATTGGGATGTTGGGCATTAATGAATTCTAAAAGGAGTCTGCAAACTTCACACATTAAACAGGGCAAAGGTGTCGTCCACATATCCTTTGTAAAATAAAGGGTGGGGAAACACCTTTGCCCCTGTTTCTAAGCGCGATTTTTAATGCAGACTCCTTTAACAATTCATTAATGCCCAACATCCCAATTATTAGGGTTTGTTAGTTGAGAAAGAAAACACGGAAAAAGTTTATCATTTTTGACTTACGCATCACCAGGAAAATAATGGGTTTCAAACCAGCATTCACAGAAAAATACTTTACAGGTTTGGGCACCAATTTTTATAGTTCATGCAATTTCAATTTTTAAGTTGAATTCTCTTTTCTACCCTCCTCCACAGGGCGTATTCTTTGTCTTCCAGCTGGACAGCCTTTCATAAAGAAGTAGAGTTCTTGGCTAATTTTTTTTGCAGCAATTGTTTGCCCATCCCCACTATTTCCATCGAGTACTTAATAAGCTCTTAACTGCAAAAATGGAACAACCTATTTTCCCACATATACCGTTCCATTTTTATAAATTATGTATCTATGCTAAGTTCCCTTTCCTTCATGACAAAAGTTTTAAAAAGAAATGTATAAAGAATTTAATTCATCATGAATTGCCAGCTGTAAATCTGAAGTTGATTCCACGAAACCCTCTAAATATCCGTTCTTTTTTCAGAGTGAAGGACAGACTGAGTCCTTCCATATACATCCAACATTATTTATAACATACCTGTCCCAGATTTAAAAATGGGAACCTAATTCATCATGAATTGATTGTAAATTAGAGGCTTTAAGTCCGTTTCTGCTCCCCACCAAGGTGTCAGCTTCAGGACGGGTTGCACATTGTCCAATCCCGAATTATCCAATGTTCGGAATCATTCCAAGATTTGTGGTACCCGCTTGGATATTAATGATTTTAAAAATTATTGATCTGCCCGTAAGGACGACGAGTTGATGGTGTTGGAGGCCGCCATAAAAACTAATGTACCAACACTAAACACCCAATCGTCGTCCAGACAACTGTTTATAGCATAACTGCCTGTTTGTTTACTCTCCACGTTCGTTATAGGTTTTTTGTTTGTTTATTTCTCCAGTCACCTTTTAGCTCTTGCTTGGTAGGTGTTCCTTTCAAGTTCTCTTGTTTTAATTTTTTGTAGTTGTAAATTTTAAAAATTTTTAAAGAAGCTTTTCCCATTGTATTTTAAGTATTTATTGTCTGTAATCCCTTGAGGATGCATCATGTGTCAACGTGGAATAAACTTGTTCTTGTAAGAGACATGTTTACCTATTCAACTTGATATATTTGTCGGTCTGTTTCAGTTTCTTTCTATATATATATATATATATATATATATATATATATATATATATATATATATATATATAATATATATTATATATATGATATAATTATTTGATGTTGCCTTGCAGGAAGGAGGTTAAAGCTGCTATATATATATATATAAATGTAGCAGCTTGCCTCCTTCCTGCGATCATACAACATCAAACCATGAGGCAGAACTACTGGGGTACTGATGACCATAACGTATCCTTTGCACAAAGTCAAGGATCAGTAACCGGTGGTCTGGTGAGCGTTAGCTACCAAGGACATTTCCCGTGCATTTCCATTCATAAAATATGGAGGCCTCTTATTTACTTCTTCCCTGCATAAGAAATGTGCATTCACACATTTTTGTATGCCTTAACAGGGTCTGATTTTATGCAATGTTTCCACTCACAGAGAGACTGAGAATGTTCTCTTCATTATCGTCGAGTCGTTGATGACAAACAAAACGTATCTGTTGAGGAATGCAGCTTGACAGGTGATGGAAGGATTGACAAGCCTCGGGCGATATGATTGCTTATCTGTACGTCATAGTGAAAAAGATTACTATCGAGATAAAGGCGTGATTAACAAGGAAACGTACGATAAGAGGGAGATAAAATTCTAATCTGTTTAGTGATAGAGAGGTGTCAAAAGGTGCAAAAAGAGGGCTTGGTGCGTCATACTGAAAGAGAGAATGTGCCGCTTGAGAGAGAGAGAGAGAGAGAGAGAGAGAGAGAATGTTTGGTTTGGACTTTCGTGGGTATATACAGATTTTCTGAATACCGCAAAAACCATCTTATCAATGCAAATGAACAATAAAGTTACCGAATTTATGAATTGCAAAAGAATAAGGCAATTCCTATGATAAAAGAGAGAGAGAGAGAGAGAGAGAGAGAGAGAGAGAGAGAGAGAGAGAGAGAGAATTATCACGTTCGTAAAAAAAATTATAATTTAACACTTTAAACAAAATTTGTCTAGCACAAAGAGAGAGAGAGAATTATCACGTCCCTGAAAATAAGAAAAAAAAAGAAAAACATCTAGGGAATAAAACTCGGGAACAAAACTTGATCCTCTTGCATTGGAGGACTGATTCCTGTCCTGTCTCGCTACCCCAAAAATCCCCATCAGAACGACCAGGAAATAAAAGAACTCATAAAAGAACTAATTCTCTCTCTCTCTCTCTCTCTCTCTCTCTCTCTCTCTCTCTCTCTCTCTCTCTCTCTCTCTCTCTTCGAGTAAAATTTAACAATCTGGAAATCTAAACCAAACTAAACTATTCCACGTGACATCTAATGAGATTATAATGACCATTCAAATAACAAGTGATCCCTTTTCTTATTATCATTTATCACAATTAAGCCTTCACAAAGATTAGTTCTTCCAATGAAATATGGAAGCCATTTTTCTAAAGTTTTTAAATGAGCTTTATGACAAATTTATACAACGCCACGACAGGGCAGTTCTGGCTTAGAAAAAGGGCATAAATATATACAGAATGTATATGTATGTATGTATATATATATATATATATATATATATATATATATATATTTATATATTTATATATATGTATATATACATATACATAATTTCTTTCTATTCACCTAAGCATGTAGAAGAACTGAATTCAGTTTTGTAAAGGAAAATGGAAAATTTCCTAAAACTTTTTTGGGGTTGTCCCAATATTTTTCACGTGTTCTTTCCCTAGACGCTTCAACTTCTCCTCACCAACCTGCAGACTCTCATTTGTCAATATCTGTACAGACCCAAGGGGTAGGCATCCAAGAGTCTTTATCTAGCCCAAGTGGTAATAAGAAAACCGGACAGGGAACCGGGAAGGAACTACTGGGTTAGTTAATAGGCCTATATTAGGCCTAGAAGCGCCCTGGGGTAGTACATCGGCCTAGAAGCGCCCTGAAGTAGTACATTGCTCAAAATATAAGGACTGGTGTGGACCTTTGGATTCGAAATTCACCCAACTGAGTCTCCAGCGAGAGAGAGAGAGAGAGAGAGAGAGAGAGAGAGAGAGAGAGAGAGACAGGGGTGGCTTTTCAATATTGTGAATTAACTGTTTTGCTTTTTGTGATATTTCAATTTCACACCCCAAATATCACCTAGGCCTATGGGACTTCAAATTAGAAAATAAAAATAGTTACTTGTTTAGGAAAACAAATGAATTACCTTTACCAAATAAAGACTTAATGAAACAAAGTCTTTTACTACTTATACCCTTCTATGCTTATTTATCACCCAAACAATGCACCCGATAAATATTGATAAATAAACACAACTCTAAAACAGGAATTTTTCCAGTTTGAACAAACGACCTGGCGGTTGGGTCTCTCTCTCTCTCTCTCTCTCTCTCTCTCTCTCTCTCTCTCTAGCCTTCATGTTCGTCTACGCCTCCCACTGAACTCACCTTTGACTTGTTACACGAACAAGTGGTTTTACAATAAATAAATAAGTAAATAAATAAGTAAATGAATAAACAAATGAATAAATAAATAAACAAATAAATAAACAAATAATAAACAGTAAATAAACTATTCGTTAAAGATAATTGGAAAATCAGCAAGCAAGTAGTTCCCTTGACAACTCAAGTGCCCTATTTCCATATCGACAGCTTAAATCTACAGCCTTTGCGAGAGAGAGAGAGAGAGAGAGAGAGAGAGAGAGAGAGAGAGAGAGAGAGAGAGAGAGAGAGAGAGAGAGAGATTATTAAAGTTCCATTTCTGTCTCCATATAATTTCCAAGCCTCATTATTTTAGGCTTCAACAGTTTTCTATAATAACCTCTCATGTTGCACCTCGAACATCACCTAGGCCTATGTGGATTTTAAATTAGAAAATAAAGAGTACTCGTCATAATTAATAAGTCAGGTTATCAGCAATATACGAAAAATCATCAGTATTTACAAAAAGTAAAGTGAGCACGAAATATAAGCATAACAGGTGTTTTCTCAATTTCTGATTTCTTTATATGTAAAATGGTTTAAGATGAGCAGAGTAAACCTGAGAATAAATAATGTTTTTCTACTATTTATTTCTTCTTAATTTTGCATATTTCTCAATTCTTCTCGTATTTCATGTACTCCATATTCAATTCCTTCCATCTTCAAAATTCTCATAATAGGAAACTGATCCGCAGAACCTCATTGTCTAAATGTACACTACTCTACCCCTAGCAATTCCTCGGTCATCTATCATACTTTCTGGATCAAAATACTACCTTACATCTTTCCTGTTGTACAAATTAATATTGTGTTACTATAGTCTTAAAGTAACGTCCATCACCTTTACACTCATATGAGGAGAATAATTCCTCTCATTTTGGAGCTGAACCTTTCTCTTCTGGACTGAAAATACCTTGCACAGTCATCAGCCAGTAACTCAGGTTTACTTACCTAATAAATCGTCTCATTCGTGATCTCATCTACGCTAATTGTTCTAAATTCATCAATCTAGTTATCCTTCCTATAACCCTCAACACTTCTCCACAATCAATCTTAAATAGGTTTTGCTCGGAACCCTTAATTCCACTGTTGCATTATCTATTGTTCTGATGTACCTTTAACACTCAACAAATCTTTGAAATGCTTAAATCATCGACACAGGAGTGCATTCTCTCTCTCTCTCTCTCTCTCTCTCTTCTCTATATATATATATATATATATATATATCTCAATATGAGGAATATCCATTTTCTTCACCTACATAAATACCACGAAAGAGTTCTTTGAGTAGATAGTTACAAAATTACTGAAAGAAGACAAGTGCTCTTTTCTTGAATATATCTTCATAATTATCGAATTATATCCTAGAATATCGGGAATAACCTTTCAAAGATTCCGGAATTTCTGAATCAGGTATTAAAAAACCCTTAAAATTAGAATTATGCAAAAGAGAGAATTTTCTCCCTTAGATGTTATGTCGAAGTTTTTGAATTGCTCAGGGCTGATTTAGTTCTACTACTGGCTACTTTTGTTTCTTGATTCCAACAGATTTTATGACGGAATTATGTGAATGGTCAAGACGACATGCCCCAAACCGAGGGACGTACATGTAATATACTAGATCGTACCGAACCAAGTAAACTATTTTAGAGAAGTATCAAGGCCAGCGGTGATTAGCTGGCTGAGCCGGATGACAGAAGTACTGGTGCTATTAAAGAAAGATACAAGAAGGACTGGGGATTCTGATTGGGTGGTAAGAAAGATACAAGAAGGGCTGGGATTTGATTGGCAGAAGAAAGATACTAGAAGGGCTGGGGGATTTGGATTGGGTGGTAAGAAAGATACCAGAAGGGATAGATTTGATTGCAAGAAAGATACTAGAAGGGCTGGGGATTTTGATTGGGTAAGAAGAAAGATACTAGAAGGACTGAGGATTTTGATTGGGTAGGAAGAGAGATACTGGAAGGACTGGGGATTTTGATCGGGTAGTAAGAAAGATACTAGAAGGACTGGGGATTTTGATTGGGTGGTAAGAAAGATACTAGAAGGACTGGGGATTTTGATTGGGTGGGAAGAAAGATACTAGAAGGACTGGGGATTTTGATTGGGTGGTAAGAAAGATACTAGAAGGGCTGGGGATTTTGATTGGGTAGGAAGAAAGATACTAGAAGGACTGAGGATTTTGATTGGGTAGGAAGAGAGATACTGGAAGGACTGAGAATTTTGATCAGGTAGCAAGAAAGATACCAGGAAGGACTGGGGATTTGATTGGGTGGGAAGAAAGATACTAGGAAGGACTGGGGATTTTGATTGGGTGGAAAGAAAGATACTAGAAGGACTGGGGATTCTGATTGGGTGGTAAGAAAGATACTAGAAGGGCTGGGGATTGATTGCAGGGAAGAAGATACTAGAAGACTGAGGATTTTGATTGGGTAGGAAGAGAGATACTGGAAGGACTGAGAATTTTGATCGGGTAGTAAGAAAGATACTAGAAGGACTGGGGATTTTGATTGGGTAGGAAGAAAGATACTAGAAGGACTGAGGATTTTGACTGGGTAGGAAGAGAGATACTGGAAGGACTGAGAATTTTGATCGGGTAGTAAGAAAGATACTAGAAGGACTGGGGATTTTGACTGGGTAGGGAAGAAGATACTAGAAGGACTGAGGATTTTGATTGGGTAGGGAAGAGAGATACTGGAAGGACTGAGAATTTTGATCAGTAGTAGCAGCACACTAGAAGGACTGGGGATTTTGATTGGGTGGGGAGAAAGATACTAGCTGACTGGGGATTCTGATTGGGTGGTAAGAATTAGAAGGGCTGGGATTTTGATTGCAGGAAGAAAGATACTAGAAGGACTGGGATTTTGATTGGGTGAAGAAAGATACTAGAAGGACTGGGGATTTTGGATTGGGTGGGAAGAAAAGATACTAGAAGGACTGGGGATTCTGATTGGGTGGTAAGAAATTAGAAGGGCTGGGGATTGTGGGTTGGTGCCCTACCACATACGTCCATGTAATGGATGGAACGAAGGGTGACGAAATAATACTGTAGGTTCTTTAAAATCCTGCATATTGACAGATATAAGATATGAGTGAGGCTGAGGAAGATCCATACATCACGACAGATGACCACAGACAGCAGAATTCAACTATGCATCATATAAATGGCGGGAAACACTAGCAGTGTTGCCGCATGTAATTACATTGTTGCCACGATGCGTAACATAGCTAATGATATACATTTAAATAACACCAGAATAAATGATAATGTGCATAACATTAAGTAAATAAAGTATATCCCTGAAAATACATTATACACATGAGTGCATGTAATTGTATGTGCACTGTAATAGTATATGATATCTATACACCTCCCTCCCCCTTTACGCTCGTAGCTCTGTCTCGAGCGGAACATGGATTCTTTTCAGCGAGTCGGGATGAACGACGAGGGGCATTAGGAGGGTTAAGTGATGGCTCTCTTTCCTGGCCAGAGCAAGGGGACACAGGGACTTGGGGAGAGGTGTCATCACTCATGTTAGGCACTGGGCGCAAATGTCTTCGGTTTCGGAACCATACACGACCACTAGGAAGGCGCACCTCAACGTCTTGACCTGCGCGACCCATCACGATGCCAACCTTGTCCCATCGGTGTGTTGTGGCGTCCTGTATCCTGACTTGCTGGCCGATGGTGAGCTTGGTTAGAGGGCGGGCATGCGAGTTGTAGAGGCTTATTGCGTGTTCAGTGTGGGCAGCAGTACGACGGTCTTAGTCCTCAGTCTTAGTTTGCCACTCATCCGTGAATGACCTGGGGTGGGCTGGAACACAGGTGTGGAGAGGGTGGCCATAGAGAATCTGCGCAGGGGAACGTCCAGCAGGGTTCGGCGTGTTCTGAAGTTCCAGCAGTCCTCTATCAAAGGCTTCACAATCTATGTTCCCAGATGGGGCAGTCTTGATGATGAGGTGTTTGACGGCTTTTACTGCAGCTTCAGCATGTCCATTGGACTGAGGGTAATGTGGAGAAGTGATGATGTGGTGAACGCCCCAGCGATCAGCTAATTGCTTGAATTCTTGACTGGAAAATGGGGGTCCTCCATCAGTCCGTAAGCGGAGTGGGACACCAACCTCGCGGAAAAAGACACAGAACATTCTTGTGACTCTGGCTGCGGTTGTGTCATGTCCACAGGGGACAACTACAGGCCAGCCTGAAAGTCTATCAGCAATAACAAGGAAAGCCTTCCCTGCTACATGGAAAAAGTCAGCTGACACACTTTCGAAGGGTCGGGATGGGTGGTCATCACACATGTAAGGTTCCTGTTGCTGGCTGGGAAGAAGCTGTTGGCAGGCGTCGCAACTCTCTACAGTATTTTTTATGTCGGCGTTGATGCCTGGCCAAAATACTGTCTGTCTTGCACGACGTCGGGTAGCTTCAATCCCTCGGTGGCTGTCGTGAAGGCGAGCTAAAGTGCGTCTACGGAGGGCTGCAGGGATGACGATCCGGGACCCGTATAATACTAATTCTCCATCTGCGTAAAGACTGTCCCGCAACTTCCAATACGGGAGGGCAGACACATGGAGGTCGTAGCGGTTTGTGGGAAAGCCATTGGAGACGTATTGGACGAGACGACTGTAGTCTTGATCCTGGGCTGCAGCGGCACGGATTTCTTGTAGGGTTCTGTCTTCTTCGACGATGGGTCCTGTTGCCTGGTCATCAGTGGAAGCGGCGGTGTTGGCGATGATGCGTCTGACATATGCAGTTGAGGTGGTGCAGTCTTCCTCATCTTCAGGTGTGGGTTGACTGGTTGGGGAGCGAGATAGTGCATCAGGTATGCATAGCTGTTTCCCCGCACGCCAGACTGCAGTGAAAATGTAAGGGGCCACTTTCACTTTGAGATGTTGCAGGCGTGGATTCTCGATGGCATCCAACGTGTAATGATTGAGAATCGGTATCAGAGGGCGATGGTCAGTCATTAAGGTGAAATGCTGAAGTCCAGACAAATATAGGCGGCACTTAGCCATAACCCAAGTAACTGCTAGTAGTTCCAGCTCTATGGTGGCGTAGCGAGTTTCTGTATCTGTCAGGAAACGAGAGCCACACTGGATGAGGCGCATCTGACCACGGCCGTTGTCTTGAAGTAGGGCATATCCAAGGCCATACAGGCGTGAGGCATCTGTTTGCAAGACTGCAGGTAAGGCTGGGTTGAAGGGTGCTAGGACAGGTGGTGAACTCAGAGCTGCCTTGACCTTTTTAAATGCTTGCTCATGGTCAGGAGTCCAAATGAATGAGCGTTTGGGGCTCATAAGCGGTCGTGGGGCTGTGCTGCTGCTGCGATGTCCGGAGTAAAGTCGGCTGGTTGATTGACGAGGCCCATAAATGATCTGAGATCCGTGACATTGGACGGTGTAGGAAAGTCACGTATAGCGGATACCTTGTCGGGGTCTGCTGTAATGCCATCAGAGGACAGGACATATCCACAGAAGTTAACTTTAGGGGCAGCTACGGTGAATTTCTCCTTGTTGAGGGTGATACCGTATTGACGGCACCTAGTCAACATTTGGTGTATTCATTGTAGGTGAGAGGGGAGATCCTCATCGGACAGCAGGATGTCATCCACAACTTTCACGCAGTTGGGAATCCCTTGTAGTGCCATGTCACCACGAAGGCAGTATGCATCACCTGTCGCTGAAAATCCCATCGGGCCGCAACAGTGCTGAAATCTTCCAGACGGAGTTATAAACGTTGTCAGGTGGCGGTCCTCTTCTGCCAACTCCATTTGCCAGTATCCATGCAGGGCGTCCGCTGTGGTGAAGTACTTTGCCTTAGGAGAGATGTTACGAACCGCATCATGGGGCGTGGGCGAAGGGTGCGTAGGGCGGGCGACCTGAGAATTTAGGTGGGTGTGATCCACGGTGATACGGACACCTTTGTCCTGGGTACTAGGACCATGGGATGACACCATTCAGAAGGTTCGTCGCCTGCTGGTGTGATGATTCCTTGTTTCACTAAGGAGTCAAGTTCTTCTTTCACTTGATCCCTGAGGGCGAACGGAATGGGCCGGGAGTATGTACAGCGAAAAGGTGTAGCTCCGGGTTTGAGGTGGATCCGCATTGGGGACCTTCCATTTTCTTCAGTGTTTGTGTCTGTAGATCCTTCTTAGACATGAGAACGTCACTGAAATGGCATAGAAAATAGTCCTGGCAGCTGTAGGTGACATCATGGCGGAAGCAGGAAGCTGGGCACATCTTTTGGCATGCGTGACCTTGAGAATAGGCTTCGGGAAATCCGGTGACACTATGGCAAGGGCTCAGCAATGTCCACGGGAAAGAAGGGCTGTCTGGATACCCTCGTGCACATGTATGATTGCTAAGCATGACTTGTTGCTAAGGCGAAGTGTCGCCTGGAAGCATCCAACAGCTGGTGTCATAGGGGATCCATCTGCAGTTACAACATCCGTCATGGGTGGAGGTGAAAGTCTTGTCCTGGGTATGCAGAGTTCATCCAAATGTTTAGTGCCAATCACTGTGATGTCTGCTCCTGCATCAGGAATTAGCTGGAGATGTGATGAGATATCGCCAAATGAAATGGAGACAGTGACTTGTGTGGGGGACTCATTATCTGCGTTGGCACCCACGAGACGGCAGCTGGTGCTTGACTTAGTAGGTGGTGAGAGGCAATTTCCACTTGTGCTTGAAGGTGAGGTTGCATCCACAGTCTTATTCATCTTGGAAGACCTGCACACCTTCTCGAGATGTCCCTTTTTCTGGCAGGTATTGCACTTAGCATCCTTAGCAGGGCATTTCTGAGAGTGAGGCCAGTGACCTGTACGTCCGCAGTTATTGCAGGTGGCACTCTTGGCTGGGCATTGTCCAGAGTCATGCTTGCGGGAACAGTATTGACAAGGGTCACTGTTAGAAGACTGGTGAGAGCGTTGGTCCGGTGATCGATGAGAAGTCCTCTTCTGTAGGCGCTGGTTCCTCTTGTATGAAGACACTGCACTAACTTGGCTAGGTGAGGATGTAATAGCTGATGCAGTCGCACGTGCAGATTCAAAGGTGCGGCAGCAGGTCACAAACTCTGCGAGGGTAGATGAGGGTTGGAGTGGGATAAGGCGTTGTATTAACTCTTCATCTCTTACGCCCATCAAAATTACCATCTGCAATTGCCGTTCAGCGCAGGAAGCGGGGTTGCCAGTGCATAAGTCCACTTCGTCAGCGAGATCCTTAAGGCGTGCATAGTAGTCTGCAAACGATTCTCCCACAGCTTGTTTGCAGGATAACAATTCCCTACGTCGTAATGCTTCGTTTCTAAGACTGCGAAAGTGCTTCTGTAATGCATCCAAGACTTCTGTAAGAGAGAGTGATGTGTCGGGAGGGATGCTCAATGTATGCGTTAGCAGACGTTGGACGTCCAGGGAGATGCAGGTCCTCAGGTGGATTAACTGGGAGGCTTGATGTAATTTATCAAGTCCAACTAAGGCTGCGTAGTCCTCAAAACGAAGTCTCCATTGGCGAAATGCTTGGTACGTTGCATCTTGTTGCAAAAGAGGTGGGGGGTGGACTGTAGGCTTGCTAGAAACTGTAGGTGTATGCACAGCAATGCTAGAGGTTGGGGCAACAGGTGTGACAGGGGTTGCAGATGTAGTATCAGGTTGCTGGGGTTGCGATGACGTAATCTGTCCTGATAGCAATTCGAAAAGAGCCATGAAACGCTGGTTATCTTCCTGTCGTGATTGCTTCATTTGCTGTCTGAAGGTCTGCTCCTCATGTCTCCGTCGCTCTTGCTCTTGTAAGCTGGAAGTCTGAAGAAAATGAATCAGATGTAATATATCATTGCCGTGGTCTCCTGGCCTATTGGGAGTCAGGGGAGGCGGTAGTGTAGAGCTGGTACTGTCATCAGCGGCTGCGAGATGCATTGGTCCGTCGTCTCCCATCGGTTCCTTTGTCTGACTGTCTGTCTGATCAGTCAACTCAATCAGCTGTTCCTCTTGCTGAGCCATGTTGAGTCGGGTATTGTAAGATAGCTTAGACTGTGCAGAGTGCTAGGAAAATAATCAATTCACTGTATGTAAGCGAAGAAATACACAAGGAGTGATTGAAAATAAAAGATTCTGTTGTGGTATTTGCAGAACGAAGTATTCAGGCAACGAGTGAGTGAGTGAGTGGCGCGTGCGTGTGTGTGTTGTCTCGGTGGGGCGGGATGTGCTGGGTCTCTGAGCGGGGTAGGGTGGGGACTGGGTAGGTGGAGCTTGAAGGCGAAGCTCGCTGCTGTTGCTCGCTGTCGCTGCCCGCTAGCCTGGGCCTGGCTACCACCTCAGTCTCCCTCGATGCATGATAGGAGGCGGACGTTCAGTATGTCGATGAAAGCATGCCAGAATTCAAATATTCCTGCTTGAAACTTGTGATGGCACGATCACGGAATACCACACTGCACTACAATACACTACACTCTAAACCTTGCACTGCACAAACACTATATCACTCCTGAAGACACTATAATGCACTGCTGCAGACACTGGCCTGAAAATCCTGAGTCACTGTATGAATCCAATGTGCTTGAGACATAAACACTGCGTAATGGCGGTCGTCGTCTTGGATTCCAATGTGAATCGGCTGAGATCTGTCACGGGAAATACTCACTGCGCCATGTGGGTTGGAGCCCTACCACATACGTCCATGTAATGGATGGAACGAAGGGTGATGAAATAATACTGTAGGTTCTTTAAAATCCTGTATATTGACAGATATACAGCGGCGTGAGGCGGGAGGAAGATCCGTACATCACGACAGAGTGACCACAGGACAGTAACTAACTATGCATCATATAAATGGCGGGAAACAATAGCGGTGTTGCCGCATGTAATTACATTGTTGCCACGATGTGTAACATAGCTAATGGTTTACAAGTATTACATTAAATAACACCAGAATAAATGATAATGTGCATAACATTAAGTAAATAAAGTATATCCCTGAAAATACATTATACACATGAGTGCATGTAATTGTATGTGCACTGTAATAGTATATGATATCTATACAGTTTATAGCTAGGGGGGGTATCGCATGATGTTAATATTGGTCTGGTGGGAAGTCCATCTTTGCGGACTTTTGGCAAAACATATAAAACTCCAGAGGAACCACCAGTACTCGGTAAAGTTTGTTATATGTCATTTGAGATCATTTTTTTTATCTAATAAAGACTTAAAAACCTGTTAATTTTGTCTTCATTTCTAAAAATAGTATTATCATTTAAAATGTTTTCTACCTTGTGAATATATTCATTCTTATATATATATATATATATGTATATATATATATATATATATATATATATATATATATATATATATATATATATATATATATATATATATATATATATATATATATATATAAGCAAATCCCTCAGGAAAATGATTTTTGCGAAGTTCAGTACTGTCGCTTTCACATTTATTAACGCATCGTTGTGTCCCGACGATGCGTTAATAAACGTTAAAGCGCTTGGTACTGAACTTCTGCCTGTCAGTTCCCTGTAGGATTCGCTTATACACTGAAGTCACGTGCATGTACTGTGATTTTTTAAATATATATATGTCAGGTATTTCCTTTCTTAAAACTAGAATCTGAGTGTTGGTTGTCCATTCTATCATCCTTGGGTGTTGTTTGCATTCGCTTTAATAGATGGCGTTGGTTGTTCTGTTCGTTATTTTAGTGTCCTTGGTATTACTTATTGTTTACTTTTGATTTACTTTCCAAGTGATAGCCACTACCTTACGAACCTCGCAACCTTTCACATGGTAAGAAGTGATTTGCTCTTTGTTGTATACCTTATGTTCTATGCAAATAATTATTATGTAAAGCTATTATGGTTTAATAGTGATATGTTAACAGTGACTTTTGTTCTAAGCTATTGTTTGTTTATTTATTTTTCAGACACTCTACCTTACCTTGCCTTGCCTGACATTATCTTGCCTTATGGTGTCTTGCCTGTTTGACATCTTGTCTTAACTTGTATGACCTGTTGGATGTACCATTTTACTTACCTGGTGCAAGATCTGTCATCATGGATCTACCATCTTCAGCCATCTAGACAATTTCAAGAGTGTACCCACATTCCAACCTACGTGTCATCTATTACTATTATAAGTTATTCTATTTATTGTTAATAAATGAATAATTTTTATAATTCTTTTTACTTGATACCAGTCTAGCCAAAGTGTTAGGTAACAAGCGCCTAATTCTTTTCCATCCATGCAAATAAAAGCTTTACAATTGGGGCAGTGGGTAGGATTATTTGCAGAGTTGCTAGACTGTTTAACTTATGTATAATTTATATTTACAGTTTACTGCTGACAACTATGTGAACTTCGTTACCTGTGAAGGTTGGTGGATTTCATTTAAGTGTTTTGCAAGGTTTGTGGCCTATTACTGGAAGTAATATCACTGGAGTTAAGGTAAAGTTATGTCTATGTTGTTTCTTTTGTGTCTGGCAAGTTGTCGTGTGAAAGCGCTTTATTTAAAGTGGAATAAATTTTCGTTGTAGTGCAATATAAATTTGTATTTGTTCGTGTAGTCATATTACGTTCTAGGAAAAGGTTGAGGTCGGGAAGTGAATTAGAAACTGTATCATTATCCTATTAATTCTAGCTAATTCAGTCTTAATGATTGTAGGGCTTGTTAGGGGTAATGTTAGTTTAATATTCCTTTGAGTTCCGATTGTTTTCTCATCCTTGAATATTCCTATTGTGTATTCAGTTTCCTTATGCTAGTTATTTTTTTGGCATGGAAATTTTTTGTCATTGATGGTGGAAAACCCATAATAGACACTGGTAATCATTGAAATACTTCTTTTAAAGTTTAGTTCATGATTAGCCATATTTCATAATTTAATGTTTTGCTAATACTTATTATGAAGTGTTGTTGTTTTTTTTATTAACTGTATGCTTACCCATCATTATTATGGATCTTAGTGATTTGATGGATAAGGCTATTAAGCTTGGTATGAAAACTGCTGAAGCTGAGGAATTTATAGCAAAGCAACAGGCTAGAGAGGATAGAGTAGCTGAGAGAGAGGAGAAAAGGTTTCAGTTAGAGTTGGCAGAAAAGGAGAAAGATAGGATATTTAAATTGGAATGTCTTAAGAGAGAAAGGGAGGAGAAGGAGGAAGTCAGGAAACATGAGTTAACCAAAGCAGAGTTGAGAAATAGTGGTGCTATAGGTGGTGTAGGTAGCGAGAATGTAATATCTTTGCCAAAAATTCCCCCCTTTGATGAGAAAACTGATGAAATTGATGTGTACATGAATAGATTTGAGAAATTAGCTGGATTTCGTAAATGGGAGCAGGAAGACTATGGTATTATGTTAGGCACGTTATTAAGGGGACGAGCTTTGAAAGTGTACTGTGGACTTGACCCTGCTATTGCAAATAATTATCAGGAATTGAAGGCAGCCTTATTGAAAGCGTTTCAGGTCAATCCTCAGGTATATCGAAAGAAATTTAGAGAGGGATTTATTGAAACCAATGAAAGCTTTGTGCAGTATTCATATAGACTAAGACAGAATTTTGATAAGTGGTTGCAATTAGCTAATGTTAATAAATCTTATGATGATGTCTGTGATTTTATGATTATGGATCAATTGTTGGCTAATAGTTCAAGGGATTTACGAACATTTCTTTTAGAAAGGGTTTGTAAAAATTCTCATGAAATGGCGTTAGCTGCTGATAGGTATCTGATTGCTCACGGAATTAATAAATGTAGAAATTTTAAATTTAAGTCTGATAAATGTTCAAAGTTAGGAACGCAACCTAAATCTGATAAAGTAGGTGTTGATAATCTTAAAACATTGCAGTGCCACCTATGTAAAGAAATTGGGCATATTAAACCCAATTGTCCAAATAATCCTGTTAATTTTGCTCAGTCTAAATCTTCTAATAAAAATATTCCTAAGATCAGTATCGCTCTAGCTAGTGAAGAAAAACCCAAGAATGCTATTGTGGATGAGAAAGGAAGAGTTTTTAACAAAACAGTAGAGGTCTTGTTTGATACTGGGTGTAATAGCTGTTCTTAACGAAACTTTGATTCCAACACGTTATCTCAGTAAGGCTAAAACTGTGAAGGTGTATAATTTCATGGGTGTTCCAATATATCTACCCAAAATTAGATGTTACATTAGAAGTAAATTCTTTTCCGGTAGAGTAAATGCTATCGTAGCACCAATTAAATGTTCTGATGTAATTGTTGGGTTAATACCTGGATTGAAACATCACATACAGGCAGGAATAGAATTGTTGAGTAAAATACCTGTGCCAGATAACGAATTAGATGTAAATAAGTTACATGTTAATGTGGTTACAAGAGAACAGAGTCTTAGGAAAACTACATTAAAACCTTTGTCTGATGTCTTGTCTGAAGTTCAAGTAAATCCAGTAGATTTTAGTAATAAACAGTGGACATGTGATTCTCTGAAGTCAATTAGGAAAAACTTGAAGGAGGATGAAGAAATAACTTGCAAAAGGAGAGTTGTTAAGTATGTAGTAAATAATAACGTGATTTTTCGTAAATGTGTGCAAAGTAAAAATCAGCTAGATGTTGGTAAAATGCAAATTGTAGTTCCTCTCAGGTATAGAGAGATAGTTATGAAACTTGCACATGAATCACTTATTTCTGGTCATTTTCTTCTAGGAAAACTATTGACAAAGTGCTTGGTAAATTTTATTGGCCGAGGGCTAGTGCAGAGACTGATAGATATTGTAAGTCTTGTCATAAATGTCAGAAATTTGGGAAAAGAGTAAAGAAAGTGTCTTTGTGTAAAATGCCTATAGTTTCTGAACCATTCAGTAGAGTGGCTATTGATATTGTGGGTCCGATTGTTCCAGCCTCAAGTCGTGGTCACAAGTATATTCTTACAATAATTGATTTAGCTACACGCTACCCTGAAGCTGTACCTCTCAGAAATATTGATACTATTACTATAGCCGAAAGTTTAGTAGAAGTATTTTGTAGAGTTGGGGTACCAAAAGAAATACTAAGCGACAGGGGAACTCAGTTTAAGTCAGATCTCATGGCAGAAATACATAGATTACTATCAATTAGAGCTTTATTCACAAGCCCATATCATGCTGCATGTAATGGAACTGTAGAACGGATGAATGGTGTACTTAAAAATATGTTAAAGAAAGTTTGTAGTGATCATCCAACAGAATGGGACCGGTATATTCCTGTTGTTCTTTTCGCTTATCGTGAAATTCCCAACGATACTTTAAAGTTTAGCCCATTTGCACTTTTGTATGGACGTAGTGTCCGTGGCCCTTTAACAATCCTTCATGAATTGGTTGCTGGTAACAATGCTGATGATGAAATCAAAACTACTTACCAGTATGTTTTAGATCTGCGTTCTCGATTGCAAGAGATGGCCCAGATTGCAGCTAGTAACGCTGAAATAAATTCACGTAAATATAAAGAGTATTTTGATTGTAAAGCAAAGCCAAGAAAGTTTGTTGAGGGAGATGAAGTTCTAATCATGTTGCCAAATAATACAAACAAATTTCTAATGCAGTGGAAAGGACCTTATGTGATTAATCGTTGCCATAGTAATGGAGTTGACTACTTTGTAAAAGTAGGAAATAATCTTAAACTGTATCATGCCAATATGTTGAAGAAGTACTTTAGAAGGAAGATTGTAAATGTTATTCAAAAAGCAGTAGAAGAGGTCAAAACTTCAAATGGTTTGTTTGGTAATGTTAACTTTGAGGTTGTTAATGTTGGAGAACCTGTTTCAGATCTATGTGATATAGAATATCTGGAGGTTGATAAAACCAGTTATCAAATAAGTAAAGATCTTAAAAATTCTCAAACTGATGAACTTGTTAATGTTTTGGATAAGTTTCATGATGCAATTAGTGATAGACCTGGAGTTGCTAGATATATGGAACATGATATTAAATTGACCTCTAATATTCCAGTTCTTGCTAAACCTTATCCTGTTCCAATTAGTTTAACTGATGAATTTAACAATCAGGTTGATCAAATGCTCTCATTGGATATAATTGAACAATCTAATTCTCCATATTGTTCCCCAGTTGTCTTCGTTAAGAAGCAAGATGGATCTTTGAGATTGTGTGCTGACTTTCGAAGTCTTAATGAAATAACCGTAATTGATGCCGAACCCATGCCACGTATGAATGAATCTTTACATAAGCTTGCTAATAAAGTCTATTTTACAGAGCTTGATTTGTCAAAAGGATACTGGCAGGAACCCTTAACTTTAGAAAGCAGAAAGTATACTGCATTTGCAACAAGGTATGGTTTGATGCAATTCAAGAAGATGCCGTTTGGACTTAGCACATCTTGTTCAACTTTTGTTAGACTTATGAGAAAAATCTTGGCTGGTTTGGAAAATACTACATGTTATTTTGATAATGTCCTTATTTATAGTAATAATTGGTCAGATCATATAGTTCATCTTAAAAATGTTTTGTTAAGATTAAGAGAACATGGATTAACAGTTGGCCCTAAGAAATGCTTCTTTGCTTATAAGAAAATTAAGTATTTAGGATATTCTCTTGGTAACAATTCTTTAACACCTCTTGATAATAGAATTGCC